>NC_092149.1:8644641-8812929 GCF_045791955.1 Oncorhynchus clarkii lewisi | reverse complement strand
GCTGCATAGGGGTCAACAGTCAGCATCCTACTCAGTCTGCATCCCAAATGATACCCTATTCCCTACAGTATCTAGTGCACTCCATTTCCCCAGAGCTTTATGGGATATCAAATCAAATGTTATTGGTCACATACACATTTAGCAGATGTTATTGCGGGTGTAGCGAAATGTAGTCAAATGTCTAAGGAGAACATCAAAGGTGTTCACAACATAAATAGAAAGAAACAAAAAAGTCTGATGAAAAAAATGTATTCACTTCACAATGGTCAGAAGGAAAAATAAGTTTGAGAACAAACTTTTCCAGATGTTGGCTGTCGTCGGTAGACATGGGAGTGTGCCATACAGAGAGGGAGGAGGGGGGCCGAAGGGGGTGAGGAGCCTTTGTGTAGACGCTGAAAATAAACCAAACTAACCCCCAGCACTCAGTGTGTGCCATGTGTTAAAAATATCCCCTTCTTCCATGAAGAGGACTTCAAGTCTTCAACCAGTCTCTTGTCCAAGAGACAATACAGGAGTATGCAAAGTCATTGGTATGGATTTTGGTGGGAATATACTGTAGACTCACCGATCGTGGCTAAAAATAACCAGACTGACCTCCAATAGGACATGATTCAACAGCTCCCATCGTTACGCCACTAAATAGTTGAATGAGTTAAATACCAATCAAAAGAAACTTGGCCTGACAGTGTGAGTCCCAAACCCCTCGATGATGATGAGTAAACTAGGACTGGCAGAATGAGTCCCAAACCCCTCAATTATGATGAGTAAATATGATCCTCTTCAACATTAATAACCTTTACCACTTTGCACTGGTGGTTTTTCCCAAAACTGAACTCCCAAAACTAGAGCCTGAAATCAAATGCATAGGCCTAATATCTTTTCCCTGAAGTACATTTATTCGTTTTTACCAATACCTCAAAGTTGGCTTGGTTACCATGCCAACGGACGCATGCCGTCAGAAAACCCTTCAGACCAATCATGGAAGCTGATGTATCAGGACCTTCACACACCAAGGTTTAAAGTGTAGGCTAAATCAAAATGGAACACACTTTCTCCTTTGAAAAAGAGCCTTGAAATCTAAGCTGATGAATTTCCCCAGTGAACTGCCTAAAATATATCTACGATAAATCATATCTACCCCATCGTCTTCTCCATTTGTGAGATATGATGAACTACACACTATTGCCCTCACATCCTGCTGCTACTATTACTGCTGCTACTAGTACTACTACTACTGCTGCCACCACTACTATACTGCTGCTACTACTACTGCTACTACTCTTACTACTACAACACTGCTGCTACCACTACTACTGCTACTGCTGGCACTACTATACGGCTGCTACTACTACTGCTACCGCCACTACTATTAAATCAAATCAAATTTTATTTGTCACATACACATGGTTAACAGATGTTAATGCGAGTGTAGCGAAATGCTTGTGCTTCTAGTTCCGACAATGCAGTAATAACCAACAAGTAATCTAACTAACAATTCCAAAACTACTGTCTTGTACACAGTGTAAGGGGATAAAGAATATGTACATAAGGATATATGAATGAGTGATGGTACAGAGCAGCATAGGCAAGATACAGTAGATGGTATCGAGTACAGTATATACATATGAGATGAGTATGTAAACAAAGTGGCATAGTTAAAGTGGCTAGTGATACATGTATTACATAAGGATACAGTCGATGATATAGAGTACAGTATATACGTATGCATATGAGATGAATAATGTAGGGTAAGTAACATTATATAAGGTAGCATTGTTTAAAGTGGCTAGTGATATATTTACATCATTTCCCATCAATTCCCATTATTAAAGTGGCTGGAGTTGAGTCAGTGTCAGTGTGTTGGCAGCAGCCACTCAATGTTAGTGGTGGCTGTTTAACAGTCTGATGGCCTTGAGATAGAAGCTGTTTTTCAGTCTCTCGGTCCCAGCTTTGATGCACCTGTACTGACCTCGCCTTCTGGATGATAGCGGGGTGAACAGGCAGTGGCTCGGGTGGTTGATGTCCTTGATGATCTTTATGGCCTTCCTGTGATACTGTATACTGCTACTACTATACTGCTGCTGCTACCACTACTATACTGCTGCTGCTACCACTACTATACTGGTTCTGCTACCGCTACTACCACTAGTACTATACTGCCGCTACTGTCGCTACTGCTATAATGCTGCTACTGTCACTACTACACTGCTGCTACTGCCACTACTACATTGCTGCTACTACCGCTACTATACTGCTGCTACTATACTACCACTACTACCACTACTATACTGCTGCTACTGCCACTACTATACTGCTACTGCCACTACTATACTGCCACTACTATACTGCCGCTACTGCCACTACTATACTGCCGCTACTGCCACTACTATACCACTATACTGCTGCTACTGCTACTACCGCTACTGCCACTACTATACTGCTGCTACTGCCACTACTATACTGCTGCTACTGCCACTACTATACTGCTGCTACTGTTGCTACTATACTGCTGCTACTGTTGCTACTATACTGCTGCTACTGCCACTACTATACTGCTGCTACTACCGCTACCATACTGCTGCTATTGCCGCTACTACTGCCATTGCTACTACTACTACTACTATTGCTACTACTGCCGCTATTGCTACTACTGCCGCTATTGCTACTACTGCCGCTATTGATACTACTACTACTATTGCTACTACTGCCGCTATTGCTACTACTGCCGCTATTGATACTACTACTACTACTATTGCTACTACTGCCGCTATTGCTACTACTGCCGCTATTGATACTACTACTACTATTGCTACTACTGCCGCTATTGCTACTACTGCCGCTATTGCTACTACTGCCGCTATTGCTACTACTACTACTACTATTGCTACTACTGCCGCTATTGCTACTACTACTACTATTGCTACTACTGCCGCTATTGCTTCTACTGCCATTGAAAACACCCAATCAGTATTTCTACATTTCAGATGAGGAGAAAATAAATTAGTGCCAGAAAAGAGGGAGGAGAAAGAAAAGGAGTAAATCAGCTCCTTGTGCGCAACATATCTTCCAATGTCTGGGAATTAGTCTTGGCTTCCTACATCTAAGAAAATAAGAATCCTGTGACCAGTTTCTTCTTCTGTTTATTCAGGAACAGACTAAGGTATAGTTGCTGTGGCAACAGAGAACAAAGGTTACTTGATCCTGAGCACTGTGGGAACTGATGTTCTTTAAGGTTTGTTGGAGCAGAGATGATTTTGATGAAAACATATTCAGGATACCAAGCAGAGAAACTAAGCAAAATTAAACTTAAACATGATGTCACTCTTCAGGCAACTTTTATCACAGACTAATTTGCCAATATCAGGTAACTTGATATCAAATCTATACTATGAGTCTGGGAATCTGGCTTTATGAACCATATAGGAGTAAGCAAGACAACAGTAGACTATATGACATTTGTAGCAGAAGAGCATCACCTTAAGGCTCGGATAAACCGGTAACATTTGCCAACCCAGAGTACTTAGCAGCTCTGAACAGAATGCTGGCCATAATTTGCAATCCAATACTACATGTAGAATTGCACGAAAATGTCAGCAGTCAGACATCCAGCAGGGGTGGTCCCTAAAACACACCGCGCCGAACAGCAGACATCCAGCAGCAGGTGGTCCCTAAAACACACTGCACCGAACAGCAGACAGACATCCAGCAGGTGGTCCCTAAAACACACAGCCCCGAACAGCAGACATCCAGCAGGGGTGGTCCCTAAAACACACAGCGCCGAACAGCAGACATCCAGCAGGGGTGGTCCCTAAAACACACAGCCCCGAACAGCAGACATCCAGCAGGGGTGGTCCCTAAAACACACCGCGCCGAACAGCAGACATCCAGCAGAGGTGGTCCCTAAAACACACCGCGCCGAACAGCAGACAAAACACACCGCGCCGAACAGCAGACATCCAGCAGAGGTGGTCCCTAAAACACACAGCGCCGAACAGCAGACATCCAGCTGTTGGTCCCTAAAACACACCGCGCTGAACAGCAGACATCCAGCGGGTGGTCCCTAAAACACACCACGCCGAACAGCAGACATCCAGCTGGTGGTCCCTAAAACACACCACGCCGAACAGCAGACATCCAGCTGGTGGTCCCTAAAACACACCGCACCGAACAGCAGATGAATGACAGATCATCATTCGGTGCGTTGTGTGTGTGGTCCTTTAGGCCTATATTGTGTAGCCAAACTAAAGTGAAAATCTTAAGTGTTTGTCAGAGAGTCCTGAACTTGATTCTCAGTGTACCTCCCTAGTCCCTATCAGACTCCCATCTTGCCAGACTAAAACAGAGACTAATTTGCTTGACTGGTGGACTTCTCTGGCTGCAAGCACTTTAAAGTGGGGGAGAGATTCAACTTTAGCTAAACAAACTTTCATGCACAAAGGTGTAGCATATGAATCACATTTTAATTGCAGCTTCTCTGGGTATTTTTGGCAGGCAGAGCCCGCCAACAGTTGCAGTCAGAGTAGAGGTGTCTGATGGGGTTAGCAGTGTAAATAATGGGATTCACATACACCTTGTTAAATTGTTCTCGCCCTTCACAGGACCTTTCTCACACAATCTACTTTAGATATGTTACGCTTCATAGCTACAGTGCATTCGGAAAGTATTCAAACCCCTTGACTTTTTCCACATTTCGTTACATTACAGCCTTATTCTAAAATGGATTAAATAAAAAAATGTCTTCATTAATTTACACACAACACCCCATAATGATAACGCAAAAAAAGGGTTTTTGAAACGTGTGCATCCTGTTTCCATTGATCATCCTTGATATGTTTCCACAACTTGGAGTCCACCTGTGGTAAATTCAATTGATTGGACATTATTTGGAAAAAACACACAAACCTGTCAATACATAGGTTCTACAGTTGACAGTGCATGTCAGAGCAAAAACCAAGCTATGAGGTCGAAGGAATTGTCCCTAGAGCGTTGAGACAGGATTGTGTCGAGGCACAGATCTGGGGAAGGGTACCAAAACATTTCTGCAGCATTGATGGTCCCCAAGAACACAGTGACCTCCATCATTATTAAATGGAAGAAGTTTGGAACCACCAAGACTCTTGCTAGGGCTGGCCACCCGGCCAAAACTGAGCAATAAGGGGGAGAATGGCCTTGGTCAGTGAGGTGACCAAGAACCCAATGGTCCCTCTGACAGAGCTCTAGAGTTCCTCTGTGGAGATGGTTGTCCTTCTGGAACAATCTCTACAGCACTTCACCAATCAGGCCTTTATGGTAGAGTGGTCAGACGGAAGCCACTCCAGTAAAAGGTACGACAGCCCGCTTGGAGTTTGCCAAAAGGCACCTAAAGGACTCTCAGACTTTCTGTAACACATTTCTCAATGCTTTGATGAGAACAAACCAGAGGTTCACAAGGAATAACTGAGTGGGAGTTGAGCCTGCGAGGTACATTATGGGGTCACACTAGTACGTCACTTCCAGTTTAATACTTCAATAGCACTAATGAGAAGAAGGCAAGGGTTTTAATCACTACTAGAACGTCTCTGCCATGGTTCAACATCCAGTACTCCAGATGGTGCATGGTTCAGGTAGTACGAGCAGTGAGGGCTATTAGCCTAACTATTCCTAATAGATTCAAATGATTTGGACAGACAGCCCACCTCTTGTTCAGCACAACAACATGGCCTGATCATCTCAGTTGAGCCATAAATGAGGTTCTATTAGTTGTTTAGTGTAAAACAGACGTGCAAGCCAAGTCATTACAGTGCTTGAGGACTGCTGCTGCAACCAAAACTTCAGTCTATTTCAAAGTTGAACACAGCTTGGTTAAAGAGGCACTATGGAAATGTAGTTGCCAGTTGCAAACGCTATGCTTTTAGTCATGATGTTGACAGGAGTTTCCCTTTGTCCAATAAGATAAAAGGAAAAAGTTCCATAGAGGCCACTTTAATGTTGGTAACTCTAGAGAACGATTGCTTTCTAATATTGTTTGCAACTATACTGGTCTATTGACAAGATGTTGGCATGTCATGTGACTGGAAGGGTACATAAATACTCCCCCAGACAGAGACACAGGCTCACTTATGATAAGCCCTGTCATTTCCTGGAACAGAGCAGGAGTTTTGCCAATTATAAACTAGCAGTATGTATTGTACACCACATGGAACTACAGCACTGTACAACATTCCACGCTTCCAAAAATCAATAAATCACATCACACCCTGCCCTTTTGGCCAAATCAAATACATGTGTATTTGTGACATGCTCCGGATACAACAGGTGTAGATCCGCCATCAAATGTTTACTTACAAGCTTTTTCCCCAAAATGCAGAGGTAAAAAGTAAGAAGATGTGCGAATAAAAATAGAAAACAGTAATGCAATAAATAACTATAAGGAGGCTGTATACAAATAGTACCAGTACTGAGTCAATGTGCAGGGGTACCACGTAGTACAGGTAATATGTACATGTAGGCAGGGGTAAAAGTGACTAGGCAATCGGGATAGATAAGAAACAGTAGCGCATGTGGAGAGTGTGTGACAACTACAAACAGAGAATAACGTTTAAGGTTAAATAAACAACTACAAACAGAGCTAGATAAGAATGTTTCAGGTTAAATAAATAGGTTAAAAATAGATAGTATCTACACAGTAAAACAGAAGATTTCACAGTCTCCTTCTCTTGCCCTCTGATAATAAAAAATGTTAATAAGAAAACACCGAGACTAAAAGTTGACAGACCTTGAACAGATTACTACAATTCATTACAGATGCATTCTCTTTCCAGTATTAGCTTTAGGCTCTGAAATAAAATACTGAGGTTAGATCTAGGTTTCCATCTCCATCCTTATCTATTTGTAGCAATGTGATTTACATTATGTTTGGTAAGCATTTTATTTGTTGTTGCCCCCAGGAACTGACAGCCAGTGAATATGATTTCCTCCCCACAGTAGTGATGCAGCTGCACAGTGTGTCGGTTTGACGTTGGGCATCTGCAGCCTGCTGATGGGTGACAGCCCAACACACACAGGCAGGGCACATCATGGAGACAATGGAGAGACATCATGGAGACAATGGAGAGACACATCATGGAGACAATGGAGACATCATGGAGACACACATCATGTAGACAATGGAGAGACATCATGGAGACAATGGAGAGACACATCATGGAGAGACAATGGAGAGACATCATGGAGACACACATCATGTAGACAATGGAGAGACATCATGGAGACACACATCATGGAGAGACATCATGGAGACACACATCATGGAGACACACATCATGGAGACAATGGAGAGACATCATGGAGACACACATCATGGAGACAATGGAGAGACATCATGGAGACAATGGAGAGACATCATGGAGACACACATCATGGGCTCCATTTTTATTCTACAACAAATGCTTTTCCATTTCCCCACATTCATACCACGTGGTACCCAACTTTACAGCAGTGTTGTAGTGTGCAATTTCCATCCAATGTAAAGCACTGGGATGAAAGAGAAGCTCTACATGCAATCCATGATCATGTATAAGTTCTATTACAGCCTTGATGTGTCATGACTCGTGGCTCCTCAACTAAGTGGTCAGAGGCCTATTTATTCAAGCTCTGACTGCATTATTGGCACAAGAAGAAATTGAGCTGAAGGGAACCATAAAGAGACATTTTGATGTTAGTCATCTGTGTCTGAAACCAGATCCTGGACCTCGAGACAAAATGATTCAGGAAATGAGGTCAACAATCCCACCAGTTTCATTTCCTGTGAATATGCTGAGTGACTTCTCCACAGATAAGTGCAGCAGTTGTTTTCACAGTAATGTGTATGGCTCTGGTCCTGTATAACCTTGTGATTGCACTGCTTTAATTCACAATATTGAGATGTCATAATAAAATGTGCCATTTTAAAGCAGAGTTGAGGATGCTGAGCTAGGCTTTCTGTAGTGGGCTACTCAACACATCACAGCTGCTACTCTTAGTAGGTGTGAATTTAACACACCGGTCTTCAGTGTTGGAGCTGAGGAAACATTAGGCAAGACATAAAAAATATAAATACAAATCTCAAGATACTCATTTGCATACAAAGCGCATATCTCATACTTCATCTACAGTACATGTCTTTTCTGCCCAGAACCGTGTTTCTAAAGTTATGTACGTGCTGTACATCACCCTTGTATGGTTTTCTGGATGATTCAGTGCCATTACTAAGTGAAAACCGACTGGCTCTGAAAAAGGCATTCGGTCCGATACTAGAGGAATCTAAATCACAGCTCAGTCCAAGAGTCTAGCACATATTACTATTTATTATGAACCTCCAAATGCCTTGACAAGGAATTTATACACCGATTCATCATACCACAAGGAAACAGGCAGCACTTGCTTTTATCACTTTTTTACAGCAACAGTTGATAGATGTGACCACTGTGTCATTGTCTACAGAGAATGGTAGCCAATAGGTTGACTGATAATTGAAGAGGCTCTTCTTGACCCCATTCAGGAAATTGCCAGGCTGAATCCCAAGTAGCACTCTATACACCAAATAGTGCACTACTTTTGACCAGATCCCCATTGGTCCTGGACAAAAGTAGTGCACTAGAAAAGGGAATAGTAGGGTGCCATTTGTGACACAGACCCAGCCCCAAGGTTATGTTTGCTCATAAAAAAATATGTTCCCTGGAGTTATGCAAAACACATTCCATGGACCTGACTAGGCCGACACAGTGAATATTTGCTCATCTCAGGAGAGAGACCCATGTCAGCTAAAGCACATAGCTAGCTGGTATATAGCTTGGCCAACACCAACGTTTCCAGGCAAATCCAGAGGGTCATTCTTAGTGCGGCTGACACCAAACTCCAGGTCCTCCTGTCTTCAGAGTCTGGAAAGGCTATTTTGATGTTGTCGGCACGATGCGTTGACAAATGAAGGGGATGTGCTTTTCTACTGATTGGTTCTCCTCAGTGTCTTTCTCACTCAAACCAACGTGGACAAAATAGTTTGACAACCTTGTTTGTAAAGCTTTTAAATCTCAACCGTTTATCTTTACCAATGATGAAGACACAGAGGTCTCATGGTATGGTGGGGTCTGCATTATAGGTCAACTTTGAGCAACTCTTGAATGTTTTGGCATACCCTATAGACACTTATACACATTGTACATCCATCTAAGTCCATTCCTCCTCTGAACTGCTAGTTGTGTAGGTTCATGCAGGAATTTAACCATAAACTATGGTTTCTCCCAGCTGGCTCTGACTCATAAATCAGCAGCCAGCAACAACCTCAGCTAAACCCACCCATGGGGTTTACAACCTCAGCTAAACCCACCCATGGGGTTTACAACCTCAGCTAAACCCACCCATGGGGTTTACAACCTCAGCTAAACCCACCCATGGGGTTTACAATCTCAGCTAAACCCACCCATGGGGTTTACAACCTCAGCTAAACCCACCCATGGGGTTTACAACCTCAGCTAAACCCACCCATGGGGTTTACAACCTCAGCTAAACCCACCCATGGGGGTTACAACCTCAGCTAAACCCACCCATGGGGTTCACAACCACTTTCTACTGTAAGAAAGACATCAATGTTTAAAACCAGAGAACCGGGCCTCGGTTCAAGACCCAGTCGTCCAACACATGATGCACCTAAATAGGCTTGAAGGACAAGAGAGGATGGTGATGCTGAGGGGCTGTGCTGCGTCTGGGCTCAGCAGCCATGAAGATGGAGAAATAAAATGGCAGTATGCACAGTGGGAAACCACCCCTCTCTGCGGCTCACTGAAACCACCCCCCTCTGCGGCTCACTGAAACCACCCCTCTCTGCGGCTCACTGAAACCACCCCTCTCTGCGGCTCACTGAAACCACCCCTCTCTGCGGCTCACTGAAACCACCCCTCTCTGCGGCTCACTGAAACCACCCCTCTCTGCGGCTCACTGAAACCACCCCTCTCTGCGGCTCATTGAAAACACCCCTCTCTGCGGCTCATTGATCAAGATGAGCGAGTGGCGTACCTCTGCTCTGTGTGGCTGGGACATGCAAATTACACCCCATTTCTCTATGTATTGCACTACTTTAGACCAGGGCACATAGGTAGTACACTACATAGGGATTATGAGGCCATTAAGGAGGGAGACTCACCCTCAAGAACAGAACAAACCCCGGATGGCAGCAGCGAGGGACAGATCTACAGTTACTAGGATGTCTAGGAGAGGAGGGATACTACAGGCAGGTAGAAAGCACACCCAGGGTCAAAATAGAAAAATGTGCTTTTTCAAATACTTTGAGGATTTGATGGAGCATGCAATGAATAGTCTGTCAGGTGGGCAGGGTTTGACCTTTTGGGACAAGTCCCTAGAATCCATAAACACCCTCCAAGGAGGCATGGTCTGTCCTTTCTGAAAAACAAGTGGCCTCTCGATTCTCACTAGTTGAGCTAATATTGTGCCGTTTCTAGTAAAGTATCAAGGCTATCATTAATGGCTATCATTAATAGGCAGAAGCTGTTCAACACAGTGGAGTTAACGAGGGGTTATGACAGGACAGAGGCTATTCAGCACAGTGGAGTTAACGAGGGGTTAACAGGGCAGAGGCTATTCAACACAGTGGAGTTAATGAGGGGTTATGGCAGCTGTTCAACACAGTGGAGTTAACGAGGGGTTATGACAGGATAGAAGCTGTTCAACACAGTGGAGTTAATGAGGGTTTATGACAGGACAGAGGCTATTCAACACAGTGGAGTTAACGAGGGTTTATGACAGGACAGAGGCTATTCAACACAGTGGAGTTAATGAAGGGTTATGATAGGGCAGAGGCTATTCAACACAGTAGAGTTATTAAAGGGTTATGACAGGGCAGAGGCTGTTCAACACAGTGGAGTTAACGAGGGGTTATGACAGGACAGAGGCTGTTCAACACAGGAGTTAATGAGGGGTTATGACAGGACAGAGGCTATTCAACACAGTGGAGTTAACGAGGGGTTATGACAGGACAGGGGCTATTCAACACAGTGGAGTTAACGAGGGGTTATGACAGGACAGAGGCTGTTCAACACAGTGGAGTTAATGAGGGGTTATGACAGGACAGAGTCTGTTCAACACAGTAGAGTTATTAAAGGGTTATGACAGGACAGAGGCTGTTCAACACAGTGGAGTTAATGACAGGTTATGACAGGGCGAGTCCCAGAGGACAGTAGCCTACCAAAGAAATGGAATCATTAGAATGGACATAGAACCTCTTCCCTTTCTAGTGATTCCATTTCTATGTAGCCTAGCCAACAAACGGCGGTACCCTCCCTACTATTATCTCTACTACAGGTCCCATACAGTGTGCGACAGCCAACTACTTCTTTTAGAGAAAAAAAATCATTACGTGACAAATAATACCTGGTATTCTGCTAATGTAGCACTTTGGGCCATATAGGGAAAGTGGATCTAGATTTAATAAAATATAGCCTATGCATGATATGTCTTGTTACATAATTACATTAGGCCAACATGTATATGGAATAATGATATATTCTCAGCAAAGAGAACAGCTAAATGTCTAAATGTAAAGCTTTAATTTAGCTGTCAGTGAGAAGATAATTGCCTTGACATATCCTGGTTATTGTACTGTAGTCTGAATGTGGTGCCAGTCAAACTACTGCTGCCTCTGAGGAGAGAGCAGTCGAGGATCGATTTGTTCTACCGGGACAAAAGAGTCCGTGAAACGCCTGAGTGACAGATGACATCACAACACAGACCATTCTGAAGGCCATTTTGTCAGAAGACAAATGACTAAGCAAGTGAATAGCAGGGCTGGGATCAATTGAAAATGAAGGCAGTCAATTCAGAAAGTGATTTTAATTTAAAATTCAAAAATGGAGAAGAAAAAAATGGAAATAGCTTCTACTCCTCAGTTTATTGAGAAGTCATTGAAAATAAATGCAGTTTTTCACATATTTAATTGTTATTCAAGTTTACTTCCTGAATCCAAAAAGGTTACATAAAGTGGGAATAGAGAGGACAACAACTTCTAGTCCCAGCCATACCCTGCATACAGCACTGTAGCCTCCACATCAGGACACATGAATGAGGCATGTTTATAGCCTACAGTTAGCAACACTGCATAAAACATTTTAGCAAAGGGGAGCTATTCACATTATGGATGGCGTGTGTCTGTGGGGCGAGGAGCCAACTATGAGCAGACCAAGTGCAGGTGTGGTCCTAAGCACAGATGTGGCAGGTCTTCAGAACAAAGGACCAAGCTCATTCTGTGACCTATTATGCTTAGACGTAACCTCAACAAAATTGACCACAATAACCAAAACGGGGAAAAAAGGATTTTATAAGACAGCCTTAAAAAAACACATACATTGTTTTTATTTTTAAACAGAATGGAGCTTTGCAGTCTGACAGAATCTCTCCATTTAGTTATTGTTTTAGCTCTGGCTTTTCTCTCTGCTTTTAAACTTTCTCTCTGTGAAATCCTGCTGACACGGCCACATTTGCTTTATTTGTTAGAAATGTAAAAGCATCTCTAAAGCATTGGATATAACGCAGAATCTGACTGCCCTTGAGTGTCTATAGGAGGGGAGTTAAGCTCAGTCCCATTTAGCATCAACCACTAAAGAGAATACAGGGTTCTTGGTGTGTAGGGTTGAGAGAGAGAGCAGGGCTGCGATCAGAGCAGTGTTCAGCGGGGAGACATTTGTATGGAATAGGGAGTTACTACCTGAACAGATTTGAGGAACCGGGGGGGGGGGGGGGGGGGGGGGGGGTGTCTGGGTCTGGAAGGGAGAGCCTGGAAGCAGGAAAAAGGAGGGAGGAGGGAGAGGCTTTAGTGTAGTCTGTGTGTGGCATTGTAATGGGCATCACGCATCATTACAGCACAGCCACTCCTCTGACCCAGAAACCCTTGCTTCAAAGACTCCAGAGAAAATGGACAACAGATAACTAGCTCAAAAAACAAAAACAACAGCCTGTCTGAGAAAAGTCAAACTGAAGGAACAAAAGTTAAGTCACGTACTTCTATTACTGATAAGACTCAGTAAGGTGAACGTATCTTATGAGTTACAATTTGATTGCTTTAAACTGTCATTGTCCTTCTGCAAAGTGCTTCTGGCAGAAGGAGATGAATGGCGAGTATGGGGATTCAGTAGCCATCTCCTCAGGGTATACCTGAAACTTATCTGTGATAACCTGACACTTGTAGACGAGTCGTGCCTGCAGCCGACTGCCT
Source organism: Oncorhynchus clarkii lewisi (assembly GCF_045791955.1). Classification (NCBI taxonomy): domain Eukaryota; kingdom Metazoa; phylum Chordata; class Actinopteri; order Salmoniformes; family Salmonidae; genus Oncorhynchus; species Oncorhynchus clarkii. Next base: position 8,799,692 of record NC_092149.1, on the reverse strand, counting down.
AGCTCTCCCCTCGAGCCAAGGAAGGTATATCCACAGGGCTTCTGGCTCTGCTCTGGGTTTAGCTAGCTAGAGCTGATAACTCTGCCAGATTAAACATGGCAGTGGAGTCGGTAGAGACTGCGGAGGAGGAGAACGTCCTTCTGCCCTCTGTAATTACAGCAGACGAAGGAAGGCGTCCGTCTGTCACATCACACGTCTGTGGGACGTGAGTAGTGGAACAATGAGGGAAGGAACATCCTCAGTCCTCACCATCACTATCAGCACCAGGCCTGGCTGTGTGACACAGTGAAAAGTCAGACTGAATCCTTCTTTAACCTTGTAAAGACCCATGTAGACTAGCTACCTCAGTAACACATTTGACTGCCATGTGGGCTCAAATAAGTCAAGTGGACCAGACAAGTGTGGTTGAAGTGCGTGAGGGTCTGCACATGCATTAGGCATGGGTAAAAGTTATGTTATACAGGCCTCAGATTTTCCTGGAATAAAGTCAAAGCCTACAATTCCCTTACATATGTCTCCATTATAAAGCCCTCCACTGCAATACCATTGGAGCCCAAGATCTGTACTAGACCTTCCTGCATATTCTAGGTTATATCCATATAGGGAACTATCAAACAGACTGTTGATGATGGAACAGACCAAATCACAGTCAACAGCAAAGTTCACACAGGTTATGCAACTTACACTACAGGACAGAATGGGAACGTTCTCCCAAACCAAAGCAAATATATTTTGGAGGACAGTGTCTCTCCCTCCCTACCATAGACAGTTTATATTCCTCTTCATCGGGAGAGGAGACCTTTTGAGGGCTCCACCTCGACAACACTCATCTAAGCTTCCATGTAAACTACATAAGACCTTTTGAGGGCTCCACCTCGACAACACTCATCTAAGCTTCCATGTAAACTACATAAGATGACTTGAGAAGTCAATGTTAAGACCTCTTTTTACCCACTCAGTGGTTAGAGTGTCCGCCCTGAGATTAGAAGGTTGGGAGTTCCATCCCCCACCGAGTCATATCAAAGACTGGGACCCAATGCATCTCTGCTTGGCACTCAGCATTAAGGAGATAGATTGGTGGTCCGGCCCTGCACTAGACAAGTGTCCTGTCCAGGAAGTGTACTGGTACATCAAGCTGCCTCACTACAGAAACAGGAGATAGACTAGTGTCCTGTCCAGGAAGTGTACTGGTACATCAAGCTGCCTCACTACAGAAACAGGAGATAGACTAGTGTCCTGTCCAGGAAGTGTACTGGTACATCAAGCTGCCTCACAACAGAAACAGGAGATAGACTAGTGTCCTGTCCAGGAGGTGTACTGGTACATCAAGCTGCCTCACTACAGAAACAGGAGATAGACTAGTGTCCTGTCCAGGAAGTGTACTGGTACATCAAGCTGCCTCACTACAGAAACAGGAGATAGGCTCCTGCTCCTATGAGCCGTTACGACTCTCAAAAGCCAAGGCTCATGCAAGGCTACTTACTTATTAGGCAATGTAGGTCAGAACTCTGAATTGTTTTAAGAGAACAGAACGGTCTCTTCTTTAGAATCTTTTTTTGATGACATCAATTACCAAGTAGCACATGATTGGAGTGCTCCTCCCTGCCTCATGACTGGATGACTCGGAGTCAGGACAGGACACAGCCAGTCACTCACACTGCTGTGCTAACGCATCATTGACATCTGACACACAGCAGCTAAAGACAGTAAAAAAACACTCACACTCAGTGTACTGCCACTGTGACTCATACTAAGATTAATGTCACAATGTTTCAATCAATTAACGTGGTACTGGAATGCTTGGCATAGGGACTTTCCAGAGAAAAATAAAAGCTGTTTTTGCGGTCACTAAATGAGTCACCTTCCATACCGAGGTGATATCTTCTTCAGAACTGAATGACGCATCAGCACAAGCCCTGTAATAGAGAGGAGAACAGAGACAATACCGTTTCCCCCATGTAGCCAAGTGTTCTTTTGGCCTAGTCAAAGTTCAGAATAATAGGAAGTGAGGTTTATGACACAGAATGACGTTCCATAGTGTCAGTGTTTCCTAGGGATCCCAGTTGTGTTTTTCCTCTGTAGAGATGACAACCCAGAAAAGGCAGACTAAAGACAAGTAGGAGTCTCTTACGTCAGCAGAGAGAGCTACAGCCACGTTCCTTCCTCCTTACGAAATCTGGGACCCAGTTCAAACAGAGGAAAGGGGGAAACCTAGTCAGTTGTACAACTGAATGCCTTCAACTGAAATGTGTCTTCGGCATTAAACCCAACCCCTCTGAATCAGAGAGAGCACCGAAGAGAAGCATTACTGACAGGGCATGGCACTACCGAAGGTCTCAGAACAGAATAGTCTCAGAGGACTGGATCTGCTATAGAAGTGTTGAGGGATGCTAGTGACTACAGAATAGTCTCAGAGGACTGGATCTGCTATAGAAGTGTTGAGGGATGCTAGTGACTACAGAATAGTCTCAGAGGACTGGATCTGCTATAGAAGTGTTGAGGGATGCATGACTACAGAATAGTCTCAGAGGACTGGATCTGCTATAGAAGTGTTGAGGGATGCTAGTGACTACAGAATAGTCTCAGAGGACTGGATCTGCTATAGAAGTGTTGAGGGATGCTAGTGACTACAGAATAGTCTCAGAGGACTGGATCTGCTATAGAAGTGTTGAGGGATGCTAGTGACTACAGAATAGTCTCAGAGGACTGGATCTGCTATAGAAGTGTTGAGGGATGCTAGTGCTAAACTCCTAAATCAATATCTAGTACATACCCTACTCCCTAGTCACTCCTGTAGATCTGAAGGGATTGAATAATGGAAACATGAGATACAATGAGGGATCCCCTTAGGTTGAGTACTCGTTTCAGAATAGATTAATGCTGACAAAACTGTCAGAATGTGACAAATCTCCTTGTCAAATCAAACAAAGAAACATCTTACCGGAACAAATTCATAGCCCTCTTGCGAACAGATCAGAAGCTTAGATAGACAGAAGAGCGTTAGCTATAGCAGAGACAGGATGAAATGGCAAATCTCCGCAAAGAGCCCTCATCCAGGCAGTAGTCTCATCCCAAATGGCAACCCATTCCCTACGTAGTGCACCTCTTTTGATCAGAGCCCTAGGGACCCTGGTCAACAGTAGTGTACTATATAGGGAATAAGGTGACATTAGCGACACAAGCAGTGTCCGGTCAAGACTAATGAGAAACTCCATGGACACGGCTCACAGTGTGCTCGGACAAATGCTGTGGAACTGGACAGAACCTTACAGAATGATCCTCCTTTGACTGACATCCCATTGCCGTCCCTGCCTTCTAATTGGCTCCCAGGGGAGAGGAGATTCAGGCCTTCACGCTGCCCTTACAGCACACACAGAGCATGTGTCAAACCTATGTGAAATTAGTCACCCACTCCCTCCCTACTTCTGACAGAATACCCTAGTCCTGGTCATACCTCAGTGCATCTGTTGGGGGAAAGTGATGCCTAGTCTATGGATTTGTTGGACTGGATGTACAAGGGAAACAGATGTGACAAATGACAAAATGGGAGAGGATTGGAATGCTTCACATAGTGCAAAAAGCAGCCCCATGCTGTTAGTACATGTTTTAATAATAATAATATAATACTCCTTTTTTCGATCTTGTCTCATTGCGTCAAATCCCCAACGGGCTCAGGAGAGATGAAGGTCGAGTCATGTGTTCTCTGACACATGACCCGCCAGACCATGCCTCTTAACCCAGAAGCCAGCTGCACCAATGTGTTGGAGGAAACACCGTTCAACTGACAACCGAGGTCAGCCTGCAGGAGCCCAGCCCACCACAAAGAGTTGCTAGAGCGCGATGGGCCAAGTAAAGCCCCCCCAGATGACTTTGGACCAATTGTGCGCCGTTCTGTGGGCCTCCCGGTCACGGACAGTTGTGACACAGCCTGGGATCTAACCCGGGTCTGTAGTGACGCCTCAAGCACTGCAGCGCCTTAGACCACTCACCATTCAGGAGGCCCTTTTAGTACATTTTAAAATATTCTAAATTAAATAAGATTGCTAATATGGGTGATTCTTAATGGGACAATTGATGGGTACAACCATCAAACTAGTAGTAATGGGACAAGTGATGGGTACAACCATCAAACTAGTAGTAATGGGACAATTGATGGGTACAACCATCATACTACAGTAGTAATGGGACAATTGATGGGTACAACCATCAAACTAGTAGTAATGGGACAATTGATGGGTACAACCATCAAACTAGTAGTAATGGGACAATTGATGGGTACAACCATCAAACTAGTAGTAATGGGACAAGTGATGGGTACAACCATCAAACTAGTAGTAATGGGACAATTGATGGGTACAACCATCAAACTAGTAGTAATGGGACAAGTGATGGGTAAAACCATCAAACTAGTAGTAATGGGACAATTGATGGGTACAACCATCAAACTAGTAGTAATGGGACAATTGATGGGTACAACCATCAAACTAGTAGTAATGGGACAATTGATGGGTACAACCATCAAACTAGTAGTAATGGGACAATTGATGGGTACAACCATCAAACTAGTAGTAATGGGACAAGTGATGGGTACAACCATCAAACTAGTAGTAATGGGACAATTGATGGGTACAACCATCAAACTAGTAGTAATGGGACAAGTGATGGGTAAAACCATCAAACTAGTAGTAATGGGACAATTGATGGGTACAACCATCAAACTAGTAGTAATGGGACAATTGATGGGTACAACCATCAAATTAGTAGTAATGGGACAATTGATGGGTACAACCATCAAACTAGTAGTAATGGGACAATTGATGGGTACAACCATCAAACTAGTAGTAATGGGACAATTGATGGGTACAACCATCAAACTAGTAGTAATGGGACAAGTGATGGGTACAACCATCAAACTAGTAGTAATGGGACAAGTGATGGGTACAACCATCAAACTAGTAGTAATGGGACAATTGATGGGTACAACCATCAAACTAGTAGTAATGGGACAATTGATGGGTACAACCATCAAACTAGTAGTAATGGGACAATTGATGGGTACAACCATCAAACTAGTAGTAATGGGACAATTGATGGGTACAACCATCAAACTAGTAGTAATGGGACAATTGATGGGTACAACCATCAAACTAGTAGTAATGGGACAATTGATGGGTACAACCATCAAACTAGTAGTAATGGGACAAGTGATGGGTACAACCATCAAACTAGTAGTAATGGGACAATTGATGGGTACAACCATCAAACTAGTAGTAATGGGACAATTGATGGGTACAACCATCAAACTAGTAGTAGAAGTCTAAAAGAAAAAATAATAAAACTGTGGTGCACATTAATGTTATCAACTTATATCATAATATATCTTAAGAAAGCATCACATTCCCTCTACAAAGTAGTCATCAGCAAATTCAGTGCTAGTAGGAAGTGCATATTATTATTATTTATTTTTGGGGAGGAGAAAGGAATAGTATCCCTATTCAACAAATCATCTATATGGGATCCCCTTTAACGTTTCAAATAAACCTTTGTATAATTTTTATTTATTTTATTTGACTAGGCAAATCAGTTACGGGACGGCCTAGGAACAGTGGGTTAACTGCCTTGTTCAGGGGCAGAACGGCAGATTTTTTTACCTACCTTTCGGTTACTAGTCCAACACTCTAACCACTAGGCTACCTGCTGCCCCAGGTAGCCTAGGAAGGGGGTAGCAATTTATACAAATGGTTTAGACACAATGGGACATTTCTCGTAGCTTACCTGTTCTGGGTGCTCGCTGCCGATGATCTCAGCCACAGTGTTGAAGGAGTCAGCATCAGGGAAGGTCTGGGCGTTCATGGTGAGTCGGACCACAATCCTCTGGCCTCGCTTAGCCATCCTGGCCATCATCCTGGCGTCTTCCACTGTGATACAGGCGGTAGGGATCTTCTGCACTCCCTCCTGGTAGTCCTGCCAGCCTGTGTGAGGACTGCAACACAGACAGACCCATGTTAGAAATGATCAGCAGAAATAGGGCACTGCACTACTTTTGGATTCCCATAAATGACTTATGATAACACACTTTCAAAAAGTCAAGTTAAAACAATATAAAAGGTGTACTAGAGGAATACAAGTATATGGAATACACAAATAGCTACAAATGTGGGACAAAAATTACATGCAGTCAGACTAGACAGGAAGAGAGATGGCAACATGCAGTCCCAGCCTTAGTCAAGCATTCAACTAATTGGCATTATAAGGGAAGGGATACATTGGATCATTGTGACCCATCCAGTACCTGTTGATGGAGAAGGGTGTGATGGACCGGATGAGAGTAGCCACAGCTCCTACTTCAGCTGCCTTGGATGCCCCAAACTCCCTGTACTGCACAGTCTCCCCATAGCTGACAAAGGGCTGGTTATACACCACAATCTTCCCAATGGCTTCCTTCTGCCTTTTTTTCAGCTCCTCAAAAGACTCAACCACCAGCACCTCTGCTTCAATGCCTGAACCGAGAGGAGACCGAAAGCCACAAAAAAAGTGACATGCTTGGAGCAACGGTCTACGGTACTGCATTTCAGTGCTTGAGGCGTCACTACAGACACCCTGGTTCGAATCCAGGCTGTATCACAACCGGCCATGATTGGGAGTCCGATAGGGCAGCGCACAATTGGGCCAGCGTCATTCGGGTTTGGCCGGGGAGGTAGGCCGTCATTGTAAATAAGAATTTGTTCTTAACTGACTTGCCTGGTTAAATAATGGTTATATAAAAATACATCAGTGCACCAGTCGAAGATTCATCTAAATATCTACACCTTGGCTTGAGTTGGGGCCTAGCAAATAGTGGCAACACCATCAGCGTTGTCTAGGCTTGAGTGATAGAACTCATCGCTATAGAACACAGGGGCAGTTCCACGATAACAGAATTACGCTGAGACTCCAAAACCATTGATTTAAACATTTAACAAACCATACAACTAACTCTATGCACATTGACTACAATGAATAATTCACACAGTAAAAAAAACTAAAAAAATAACACTTACTGGAAAACAGATGCAAAGTTTGGTAACTGAATTACAGTAAAAATCTCCCTCAGTTTGATTCTGTTAACAAACTTTGCACCTGCACAGTTCTTCCTATAAATTTATTTTTGTAAAATGTTCAGTGGAAATTGTAGTCGTTGTGTATAGAGTTCTATGGTTTGTTAAACGTTGAAATCAATGGTTTTTGTTTGGTATACGTTTTTAAGTGAAAAATATTGAGCGTAATTTAATTTCCGTGGAATTGCCCATAGACCTACCTCCTTGGGGTGTAGCCACACTGCTGCCCAGTCCAAGGATGGCCATGGTGTGGTTCCGGGGCTGTAGCATCACGGCGCTCTCCACTCCCCTGACCCAGTGTGGGATCTTCACTGGTTCTAGATGTACGTTCTCCAGCCCATCCTTCCTCAGGGCACTGAACATGTACTTGATAGCCAGGTCCAGGTTCTTAGAGCCACTGACACGGTTCCCTATTGTATCTGTGAAGTCTGCCAGTCTCTCATAGGAGCGGTTCTGGGCTTTGCCATACACAGCCAAGTCTATGATGCTCTTGGCTACCTTTGCATAGCTGGCAATTTCTTTAGCGGTCTCTGGAAATGGCTTTCCACCAGTACTGTGTGGCAAACAGTTACAATGGAGAAATGTGGCCAAAAGAGTCAGTGAGGAAAGGCCACATTGTTTTATCTGCCGGCCCTGCATCTGGAGGCAGACATGAACATATGAAGGTTATTTACAAATACTTTCCTCGTGACAACAGTCTATTTGCGCTAATGCACCGACCACACTACATTTCCCTAATTTGCTTAAAATATGACAGCACGCTACACGTGCCAGTGTTTACTTCATTACTGGGAACAGAAACGTATTGAGGTACAGCGGCAACTAGTATGGGCGGACTGGAGCTCCGACGTAACTCATTTTGTAATAACTACAGATTTCAGAGACATTGTTCCGTGTAATTGCAGGCTATTCTTTGGGTGCTCAAATCATTTTTTTTTATTAAAACAAATGTGACGTCGGTCCATACCAGTCATAGAGCTTAGTCGGCTAATTGACGCAGTGAAATGCATAGCAAAACAAGGAAGCAAGCCACAAGGATCCGTATAGCTAACGTTGTCCGTCGTTGTGATTCCTAACTAGCGACACTTTTGAAAGGACTTTTAAATTAGGACACAAAAAAAGAACAAACCTTCTACAGTTAGTTGGTAAATTGCTGACCGTCTTGACAGATGGAATAATTCACAATAAATGTTATTCCTTCTAGCCAACTAGCTATTTCTTATCAATTTCAAAATAACTTCCGTGATATGAATGACTACGGCAAATCAGTAGGGACAGCCATGCGTTTTCACGTTGGTTGACAATTCCATTTTGCTTAGTTTTTGTTTCTTTACCAAATTGTGATAAATATGTCTGCTCTAATTACTACCCTTGATGTTTACTATGGACATTTTGCTTTTCTTTCTGCATGACTTGGCATGAGCAAACATTTAGCTCACAGCAGCCTGTATGTTTAGTGTTTTGATCAGAGATCGCAAACTAACAAAAGCTATTTATATTTTTTACATTTTATGTCAGCTTGCACATAAAATCTGAGATATCACATATGGTATTTGTGCTGCAAGTTATATTCTTACATTTACTTTGTAACAGTGTCAAAATTCCAAAGAACACAGACATATGTTGGAGCCTTATCAGAAATACAACCAACTCAAGAGAGAAGAAACCACATTTGATGACTATTTAATATTAAGCCACATTGTTTATTCAGTAGTGTCTCCCATCATAACATACAACACTGCTTTTGTAGCACTAAGTTGCCATCAGTATCCTGTGCTTATATTCGTGACTACTACTTCATGCCACTGAGAAGACATCTTTTGTCCCAAACAGTAAAAAAAAAGAAAAAGAAATTAGACTTTCAGAATGGTAGGCACTTCAAAGGCTTAAAACATTTGTGAATATACTTGAACTAACATATTTCAAATATGTAATATAAATTAATATATAAATTATAGTACAGACATTATACAGATGCACCACTGACCTAAAGGTAGTCAGCGAAATTGTGTTGCACAAGCAGCACTGCAGATATTTCAATGAGCAAGATTTCACTCTGTCACACATACAGTATTTGCACACGGGTTCCCGTCACAGCCCGCTCTTACAATATGGGAGCCACTGGACCAAAACAGCGGAGAAGTTTAGCCTCGCGCTCTAACGCTCTTAGTTTTGGAAATTGACCCACTATGCAGTTTTACTTTATGCATCTACATCATTTCGCTGAGTCTACCTTTAGAATAGTCAGGACTAAAAGGCAACTAAATAAATGGGGACATTGTGTTACATGTGATAAATGGCAAAAACACTGTTCCAAGTCCAAGGAAAGTCTTACTGTTAAGTACCTTTATTCAATAATTACGTACCATGAGAAAAACATCAGCCCAGTGATCATAGAAGTTATTTTTTTTAGGGAAGAGGAACCGTCTGTTCTATAGTAGACATTCATAATTCTTTACAGATGCTAGAGGGGGAACAGATAAGTAAAAGGTACACCATGTCCTGTTCACTGGGACTACATCACAAATAGCACCCTAGTCCCTATTTAGTGCACTGCTTTTGACCAGTGTTCATATGGCTCTAGGGTGCCATTTGGGAAAGCGCCCTGGACTTTCGAATGACAGATTTTCAGTCAAAATTGAAACGGATATTACAGAGACGTCCGGTGTCCCATCTGTGGCTAGAGTAAATCACTGTACTAAAGTCATCACAAAGTCAACTGAACAGAGTTGAGCGCATAGGACTGTTCATTAGCATTAGTTCCCCATATCTTGCAAGTCATCATTTAAAAGCTGCAGATAAATGAAAATCAGCTTTTATATCATAAATCGGTCAGAAAAGTTTTGCAGGTTTGTTTATAAAAACACCCAAGTCTTAAAATACCATTGTGATCAGAGGAGAAAATGAATGGACCTAATAGTGAAACCTACTGAAAAGGTTCCTCTATATTTTGGGTAACAGAAACTGGAACACAGAGTACATATAGCAGTGGAGGCTGCTGAGGGAGAACGGCTCATAAGAATGGCCAGAACGGAGTAAATGGAATGGCATCAAACACCTGGAAATCATGTGTTTGATACATTACCATGAGCCGGTCTCCTTAATTAAGGTGCCACCAACCTCCTGTGATATAATGCACTCCTCAAAGCACGTGTCAAACTCATTCCATGGAGGGCTGAGTGTCTGAGGGTTCACTCCTTCCTTGTACTTGATTGTTTAAGGTCCCTAATTAGTAAACACCTCACCAGGTTGTCTAGGTCTTGAGAAGAAAAAACAAAAACCCAGACACTAGGCCCGCCGTGGAATTAGTTTTACACCCTTGCCATTAAGAGTACCATTTAAATCAGTGTTTCTTAACTCCAGGCCTCGAGTACCTCCAACAGTACACGTTGTTGTAGCCCCAAACAAACTCACCTGATTCAACTTGTCAACTAATCAGGCCCTAAAATTGAATCAGGCAAGTTTGTCAGGGACTACAACAAAAAATGGGTACTGTTGGGGACTGGAGTTGGTAAACACTGCTTTATATCAGTAATGTTTTACTAGAAGGGAATGTCCTTTGCTTTGGTGAGATGGCACTGGGTAGTTATGGAATCCTGTAATTCATTTCACACAATGACAAGAAAAATCCCATAATAACAAAGCAAAACAAAATGTTTTCATCCAAGTTAAATTGGAGACCAGATTGCTTTGAGACTAGAAACATTACATCACCTCGACATGAAAAACATAAGTTAATGAAAAACAACAACTTTGGACATGCTATGAAAAAAATCAAAAATAGAATAGCTATAGGACAATTATATTCTGTCATTTTTATTTCAGTGACCTTTTAAAAAAAAGTTGTTTTTCCTTCCTTACAAATATGTACCTCTACAGTTAGAAAGTAGTCCATGACCATCTATGAATATGTTTCACGTTCTCACATGACAAGGAAATTCTCCAACCGTTCTAATGATCCAAAATATGAAACATTTACAATAGCCCTGTTTGGCCTCATTAAGGAAAAGTATATATTTGCGATATGAAAAAGCTCCTTGAAACACTTCCTCATTCAATACCATTTCAACCAACAGCATGCGAGGAGGACCCTGCTGTATGAGATGTTTTGTATGCATCCCAAATGACACCCTATATGGTGCACAGATACTGGTTAAAAGTAGTAAGTACACTATAGAGGGCATAGGGTGCCATTTGGGACACAGCCTTCGTCTTTATGCTGCTCCAGAGGTTTCTCCTCATAGTGACGGTGGTTGTGTTTCAGGCGTAGAACTCCTTGGTGGGGGCTTTCTGATAGGCTGAGCTAGGGGCCTTGCGTTCTCCGAGGACGTAGCTCCCCTCGTCCTTCTTCCTCATCCTGTAGACCAGGAGGAGGATGAGGAAGATGGCGAACAGCAAACCTATAACCCCGCCAGCTATCACCGCTGGGGGGAGAGAAGAACAACGTCAGAAGATGCTTATTGATCAATAATTCAATACAAGTGATTGGTGTTGACAACACAACAGTGGAACCTTGCTAGAAGATAAAGTGTTAATAACAGTCCAATCAGATATGACAGACCTCTACCAGATTGTGTGTGGGGCAAGGTAATTACCCCAACCCGATTAATTATACGATGTGTTGTCTCACCTAGCTATATTAAGACGAATGCACTAATTGTAAGTCGCTGGATAAGATCGTCTGCTAAATGACTAAAATGCAAAGTAAATGTAACCGCATTACCTTCTCTTAACGTGGATGAACAATTAAGAGGGAACTATGATTGTTTTGTATCAAATGTTTGGCAACAACTCACATTGAGAAATGAATGGGGAAAAGCACCCTGATAACTTTGATGCACTAGACTGCAGTTAAGATCAATGGACTAATCAAATATGAGACGGAGCCGACTCAGGAGGAGTCACAATTATACTCTTCATTCATAACATGCTTTCATTGGAAAACAATCTCGAAGTGCTGTTGGTTGCTTGACTCAGTCTCCTTCCCTCTGCTATCAAACGACAAGACAAAGAGTCTGTTTTTATTGATTCTGAAAGCAAAGTCTAGAGTTACCCAATTTAAGAGAGGCCATGTTTCAGATCCAATCTCTGATAGTGGGCTGTATTGAAAAATGATCTCTTCAATTGGAACTGATAGATTTCAGGTGACTGTTTTGATGAATCATTATCGTATTGTGTATCGCTTTTGTGTGTGATGTTTAACATGTGTTGTCTCGTGATATTTTATTGCTTTCATTATGCTCAGGTCTCATTGGAAAAAGAGACGTTAATGTCAATACGATCTCCTGAATAAAACATACCTGCTAGCACCTCCGTCCTCTGGAACAGGTTTTCAGAGTGTACATCGTAGGGTACGTCTGCCTCGTACAGCAACCCGGAAACACCAGTGGTGCTGGGAGGAGCTTCACTACTGATAACAGTCTCCTCTGTCACGTCCAGAGACTGCTCAGGGACCTGGGTCTGACACACACAGACAGAGGGAGAAAGATACATTTACATTTTCACAGCAACTATAAAACCACAGGGATACTATTAAGTCCTTGCCATGCCAGCAGTGCGAGGCGAAATGAAACAACCACACTACTGGCTCAAAGGCCCACACTAAAGTCAGTTAAAAAGAGAGGCATACCTCTGTTTCGGTCTCCGTTTCTGTCTCAGCTGTTTCTGTGCTCAGGTCAGTGAATGTCAACATCTCCATTGTGGTTGAAAGGGCTGGTAGAGAGTCCTGGGTTGGCTCTGCTTCAGGAGCGGCGAACACCCTTTTCACTTTGACTGGCTCAGTGGCCTCACCGATAACTGAGGAGGAAAATAATCTAAAATGTATTGACCCCAAAGAGAAATGTGGTTTGCAGGCAGGGCTAACATGATAAACAACAAATCACAACAATGCTAATGGATTCACTTTTCATAATGAGTCGACCAATAACGTCACAACCCCTGTCATACTGACTGAGAAATAGACTGCAAGCCAGATCTGTTTGGGTGTTCTTGTACAGTACATTACAGTCTATGGTTCAGTATCACTTCAGGTTAGGGTATATGAAATAATGACTCATTCATTATTGAACGTCTCTCTACATGACATATGCTGGGTAATTAACATAGTCTTGGTTGACTGCATGTGAAACATCTGTGCATTCACCGCCTCCGTAGGTCCATTGTGATCCTGCAGTACCAGTGTGCCCTAGCAGGTTAACCAAAGTCAAAAAGGTTTCTGTGCACCGTCTAGGACCTTCGTAGAGCCAGTACAATTATAGATTTACATACAGCTATAACCCTTAACATGGCATTCAGGTTGCTGTGTAAATGACATTAGGATACAAGGGTGTAATATTTTAGAAGAAGGTAACCATTGCTTACTCATATCACCGGACCCGGAGCCAGAGTTGTAACCGTCGTCATCTACGGAGTCTCCTGATTGGTCATCCAGGTACAGGTAATCCGACTGGGCCGAAATCAATATCTGTGAATGGAGAACAAGAGATGAACGAAAGTGTCTCCACCATATAAATTGAATTCTACAGGTACCCACATGCTATTTAGGCAATAAGGCCTGAGGGGTGTGGTATATGTCCAATATACCACGGCTATGAACGCTGCAATGCAGAGTACAGCCTGGATACAGCCCTTAGCATGTTGGCCATATACCAAACCCCCCAAGATGCCTTATTGCTATTATAAAATACTTCCACATAAATAGAACAAGAGCATTTGCATCATACCCATGGTATATTGTCTGATATACCACAGCTTACCTCTGATTCAGAGGGGTTGGGTTAAATGTGGAAGACACATTTCAGTTGTACATCTGACTAGGTATCCCCCTTCCCTTGATCAGCATCCAGGACCCATAATAATACTCAATAACTGATCACATGACAAACTACTCCCAGTGTAGATTTCATGCCCTTAAGATTATACAAACACTTTTCACTGTGGAGGATATCCATGCTGTTTATTTTATACAGGCATTAGAAGCGCAAGAGCAAAACAAATTTGAAAGAACCATGCTAAGAAAATCAAGACATATTTTGGGAGAATTTAAATCTCACAGTTCCCTGGGAAACAAACAAATGAACAGAAGTCTCATGAGCCTCCCCATTACCTGAAATACCACTTAGAAGCTATGAAGGCCTGGATCAAATCTTCCCATTTTCTGAAGCAGAAACCAAAGACAATGTATCAGTCTTCCTGTAATTCCTCTGCATGTGGAGAGCAGGTTAAAACAGGAAGGTGTCATTGTCTGACTGGCTCATCCAATCCCAAGGCAAAGTGTTATTGTGAACAGAAGAATGAATAAACAGACAAACTATTTTTTTTAGGGGAGGAGGCTGCTCTCAGAGCAGATGGAACCATGTAGTCTGACTCTCTGAACCCTGGATCCTTCTAGGTCATCCCTCCCAACCCCCTGCATTCCTTTAGATCTCTGGCCCACCACAGTAGCCTGGTGGCCACCTCTTCAACTAGCCTGTCAGGGCTCATGGAAATCACCATTCACAGCCACTGATGCTCACCAAGACGTGTGATGTTTCAACACAATTGTGCTTCCCAAAATCCCCACAAAAGCAATACGTCTGACAAAGGTACTAAGGATACACCCCTCTGTGTGTGCGCATGCACTCACGTGCGCACACACACACGTCAAGGTCTGCCTTTTTGCTCCTCTGATGAATGTTGACACTAAGGAGCCTGGTTCAATTTTCAGGTCTTTGTTCGTGAAGGAGAGGGGGAAAAAGTGACATACAAGGATGATGTAAGAAAAAGGAAGGACTCTTTCTTCAAAGGAAGCAGAGCCTAGTACACAATAAGAGGACAAGTCATTTCAGACTCACTGAAGGAGAGATGCTTCAAAGAGCACAACAATGGCTCTGGCTGAAAAGAGGGAATACCCAGCTAGATAAAGACCTTCCCTTTTGGCCTCTGGGATGACATTTTCTTTTTTAAATAATTGTCATCTGTACAAAAACACATCTTTGGTATGCCATTGTGTTGTGCGCCAGTTGTCTTTCAAACTGTCACACACAGTGAATCATCTTGTGTTTGCTATGCAACATACTATAGAGAATGCAGCAGGCAGAACATGAGGAAGTGATGATCAAAGTAATCCAGGAAAACAATGTATAAAAGTGCTCCCATGTCAACTAATGCTAGAAGACCACCGTGCTACTTAACGGTGTTAGTACACATTCAACATACATAACCGTGGTATTCAAACAAGGCTGCAATGAAAACGAATGGGACTGTAGCAACTGCATTGGCATCAAAATCCAGAGTGTAAGCTACGTTTCTATTCAAGCGTTGATTGACATGGTAATGGACCAATAGTATTTGAGAAAAGATAACGGACCCCTCTGACACTGTACGTTCTATTGTGATGTGTCAACGCGCAAGGCATGTATGCTACGTGTGGGCTAGGTGCAAAAATGTTGTTCAGAGTCTAATCATATAGCATACTTTTGTGTGTTCACATCGGCCTCTGGAAAACAGAGCCTGACACAATCTTAGCCTAGAAGACCACATGTACACTATGAAGAGTAGGAATGGAGTCATGAATGACTGATACCTACTGTACACTACTTCCATTTGCCAGCCCTGAAAACACTTCCCAGTATTTAAATGTATTTGACCCAGGTCTACTCAGCTGATTTAGCCTCTGAAGCAGTCAAGTTGACCTCAAACATCCAATAGAGATAACATTGTGAGAACAATGGGAGACTCTCAGGGTCAGCCGGTGACCATACAGTAGTAGTCTAGTCAGTGTGAATGCCCAGCCACTGAATCATGAAGTACAACATCAATACAGACTGACGTTAAACAGCCCTAATCATTTCCTCCAATGTCCTTTGTTGATCAGGATTAGTCAAGGACTCAGATCAGGCCCCGGTACAGTACAGAGTACAACTGGCTACTGAAAGGTCCTATTTTCCTGCTGCCGGCATTCCATTTTCTTATTGGATAGTAGTGTTAGGTTAGGCTTTATCTAACAGGCTAAGATTGTGTCAGGCTCTGTTTTCCAGAGGCCGATGTGAACACACAAAAGTATGCTATATGATTAGACTCTGAACAACATTTTTGCACCTAGCCCACACGTAGCATACATGCCTTAACAAAATACACTGTTCAATATGTGAGGATCAATTACCTTCACATCTTATGAACAGACTATCTAAAGCAGTGGTTTATGGGGGTTTCAACAGCATCATATGGGGCTGCCTCAACTCTTCAGAGGGAGGTAGAGCGAAGAGGCGATGAGAGAACCATGTTTGCAGCAGTACGATGTGGTGGTGAATAAGATCTCTCATTCCAAAGCAAACTGCTGTCAGACATATGAAGGTGAGCCTCACATTCCTGGGCCAAAGTAGCAGCACAAGTGAGGTATTGTGCAGGGAGCTGAAGAGCTCAGGACTGGGCTTTCAGGCTGTGCCAAGTCTACAACTGAAAAGGAAATACTCCCTCTTCTCTCCCTCTGCTCACTAGCTAGCTCCTTCCAAACAGCCCAGTCAGCCAGACCCTACTAAATGGTTGAATCATTAAGGTATTGTTGTTAGCGGCTAGCACAGCAACAAATGCTGGGGACATGTCAGCTAATCATGTCACCCTCCTCCTCCACAGGTATAGTTGTCAGCTGTAATGATGGGAAGAGAGAACCTGCCAAGATATTGCTAACACTGGACTTAAGGGGCTTTTTAAAATGCATTCCAGGCAGATCTAGGATGACTACCTGATATGAATGTAATCTCAACATGAAAAACATTGGATTTCCTTTGAAAGTCCTCCTCCATGCCCTGAAGGCCTGGCTGTGTTGTTTCTCAGCATACCCCTGTCGGACAGCCAGAGGAAAACAGGATGTTCTGAGCTGCTTACCTTCACACATTAAATAACATCCAACGCTACCGGCAACACTGCCCATAAATATATACCGTCCGTCAGCATCACCCAATGACAGCAACACCATGAATGCAACCAAACAGGTCTACCAAGACATTAACCAGCATGTGGACCAACAGTACAGGAGCTCTCTAGTAACCAGCTTCCTTCCACAGTGCTGGGAAGCAGCACAGATGTTACAGGTGTGGGTTACAATATTAACCCACATCTGCCAAGGGCTCAGCGTCATACAGGGCACAGCAGCTCTAGGCTACGTCCCAAATGGCTCTCTATTCCCCATTTAGTGCACTACTTATGATGGGCCCTAGTCAAAAGTAGTGCACTAAATAGGGAACAGGGTGCCATTTGGGATAGAGACCTTGCCGATGTAGTAGCTGTCCAACCAGCTGCTGACATTCGCAGCCCCTCAGGAGTACACAGGAAGAGCATTAACTAACTGCTGGACGATGCCAGCACTCCACCAGAACTGCTGCAGAGACTAACAGGATGAATACAGCCCATTCAGACCAGAGGCATGTCTGGTGTTCTTCATATGATTCAATAAACACAGGTGTTGTACTAGGGCCATGAGCCTGGGATATTCTACGTCTTCTTGGAGGGGGGCAGAGAGCAGAATACTGGAGTCAGACATTCTGGGGGATATTTGTTTCATTGACTGTATCTGAATGGCAGAACTAGATGTAGTGTATGTTGTGAAATTATATCAGAGAGTGACAACCAAATTATGGTGAGATTACATGTGCTAGTTTCAGAAAGCACAAAATATGATTTTGTCAAGCGTGGTCTTTCAAAGAGAGACGTTGCCACTACTCATCAGAGCTTTTTATACTCCAAGCCTTTCTCACTGCTGTCTATGCCTTGGGACAGGTCATCATTGTAAACAGGAAGTGTTCAATTATACTTACCTATATAAATGAAGATTAAATAAAAACATTAACTTTGGTCCTTGGACATAACTGAACACTACAGTAGTGTGAGTATGAAGTAGTTTACTGTGATGTGGGACCCTGTGTGAGGGCTGGCTGATCCACACTCCAACTCTTACCTTAATGTTAAGGACTACATTCAATCAAAGCTGCATTGCAGTATTTCAGCAGTAGCTCTCTGGAATGACCACTTTATGTCCAGCAGATATTAAAAATATATCTTATAATTCTAGGAAGCTTTCGGAGGTAAGAGTTCATGAAAGAGTTGGGAACAGAAAATCTAACAATAATTTATAACAAAATCCATTATTTTCTAACTCTGTTTTCCATCCAGGTAATCACGGTGTGAGACTGTCATATTCCAGGGATTACCAGAGCCAAGACATGAACAGGGGACATGAGTGGGAGTTTCAGGAGTAGCCAAGGAAAATCAAAGGTCAGTTGTGCAAAATCTAGCTAATGTAAAGCAGATATGCAATGAACTTCTCAATATCTGTGTGTTAATGCCAGAGTAAAACAGCTGACAGCAAATGAGTCTGCACATGAAATCACTTCAAAAGACAGGATTACTAAGCAATTAGTGTCTACATTCAAGCTCAATTATAGCTTTTCACAAGTTCTTAAACTACACCCCAGGCTTGGTCAGAGAGAAGCTATGGATCGGTCTCAGTTTGTGGTATTCGTTGACGTGATGCCACCACACACACAGCTTTAAGGCCTCTTCACGGTTTACGTGCGTAGATCACGTGCATGTTCATAGTTGGAGTCATGAGGGGCCCAGACACTCACTCTAGCTAGCGACGACATTTGAAAACATCTGGATCCCATGTATTTGCCCGTTTACAAATACTAGCTAGCTACATGTCTGGTGTTATGCTTCTAACTCTACTTTAAGGATAAAAAATATAATTTGTTTAAAATATATATCTTAACACTCCAGATACAAATTTACTTTCAGAATTTAACTAGCTACAAAAGCAAACATGTCTGCCTCCAAATTAGAAGAGATTGAACTGCTCTTACTAGTCGTTTGTTTTTATTTCTCACGAGGGAGAAAATGGCATGTTGGTCCACTGATCACTACAAGAGGGGACAACTGAGAATATGTCTCTAGTCTGACCTATGCAAAGCATTGACAGGGGAAGGCATGTTCAGTACTTTTGGATGTTTTTGGCAATTACAGGCACACAGCAAAAGCATTGATGCTAGTTAGAAGCTAGGAAACAACCGTTTTTGTCATCGTCAGCGAAGCTTGGCAGGATACCTGGCAGGATACCTGGCATGTCCCGAAGGCAGATTTAGTTGCTTATCCCTCAGTAGCAAAATGGGCCGAAATCACCTGAGAGTTTTGGGATCATTGGAATTATCAGTTGTGTAGGAGCAGTCGACGGGAAACACATTCAGATCCGAGCTCCAGCAAACTCTGGTAACGAGTACTACAACTACAAGAGATGTTTCACAATAGTCCGGATGACAGGTCGCAATGCAAAGTACCACTTCACCATGGTCGACGTGGGCGCATTTGGGAGGGAGGGAGATACCGACACCAAGGCCAGGGTCCTTGCCGATGACCCAAACACTGAGCCCATATTCCCACTGAAGGTCAACATGATGCGACCTTATCCAGGTAAAATTCTGTAAATCTATATGACTGGTATAATTTTCACATGGTAATATTACACCAATGTGAATAGAAGTAATGACATGCCTCACATAAAAGTGCTCTGGCATCCCAGTAGGAGGATGGGGCCTATGTCCCAAGTATAAACTACAGTTGTTACAGTACACATCTGATAGCCTTCATGATCCTGTTCAACACTAATGACATGCTTCTTTATGCAAAGGTTCTTCAGGCCTTGATGATGCCAAGAAGATCTACAACTACAGTCACTCAAGAGACGGAAGAATTAGTCCTGAAGCATGAGACAGAATACACTCAGCGGTTCAGGACGACAGCTAGCCTAGCGTTTAAGAGCATTGGGCCATTAACCGAAAGGTTGTTGGTTTAAATCCCTGAGCAGACTAAGTGAAAAATGGGTTGGTGTGCCCTTGAGCAAGGTCCTTAACTCTAATTGTTCCTGTAAATCACTCTGGATAAAAGAGTCTGCTAAATGACTAAAATATCAATCTCGACTTGTGTTTTCTATTCAGTTCTGAAAGCTGTGGGCCAAGTCAGGCTCCCTCTGGATCTAGAAAAGGATCCCAAATGTACTGGTGAAATTCTTTGAAAATCTGTGACATGCTTAGCAGTGTTCTACAAAAACACAGAAAATCCTCAGCAGAGAAAGAAAATCCCCAGTGTTGAAAGATCAACACAGGCTCTGTGAGAAACTTCCCTCCCTTAAATCATCGCTAAATATAAATAATTGATTTAACCCAAGTGACGGAACTCAGATTCTTCAGAGGGGGGTAATGACTTAAGTGGAGAATCTCAGACCTTTCAAATAAGACAACAAAGCTGTCAAACCACAACCCTACAAGTTTGACCCAGCAACAAACTCAACCCCACAAGTATTCAAATCAGTTCTGATTTATCACATAAATAACATCTGCTAAAAATGTGTATCGCAGGTGTACTGAAATGCTTGTGTATTTGACCCAGCAACAAGCTCAACCCAGAAAATGTTTAAAATTCCTGACAAGCTTTGGTGGACAGATAAAAGGCAAGCCTCTTACAGAGCTGTTGAGAGAGAAGGAGACAGAAAGAGAGCTGGGGAAAACGAGTAGAAATGCCAATGGAGCGCAGATCCACTTACATGTGAAGCTGCATGACTCCCGGACCAGCCTTATCCAGTCAGCGCTGATAGGTTTGACAGTACATACTCTACCCTGTGTACTGCATGCATGACTAACACTGGGGAGGGCCTCCCTCCTGATGACAGGAAACATTTTAAAATAAGTATTTAAAATATTCTCAAATTAAGGTCAGGCAGAAAATACCACCACTTAGGATCTTGTGCGAGATTGTAGTTCCAAAGGAAATAAAACAGATTAGTTCCTGTTTTGCATTGATATCGTTATCACAGCTTGTCAGTCTGTCCTTCTGTGCATCAATTAACCCAAGAGGGTCAGGAGGACATAGCACATGTGGATTCAGAGTCCAGATCACACCGTCTTTCACATCCAGACCGTCACCTCTGACTCACATACAGCTTCGGTGGTCTCTAAAAACAACACTAATGTCTATTGAGAGAACGTCTGCCAGTTACATACAGTACAAAAACATCTGGAGTGGGTGTTTTTGTTTTCAGGAAACCGGTATGGCCATATATGGAAGTAACGCAAGGCAAAGAACATTTAGTACCAGTCACATCTATTAGCAAAGAGCAGACAGGGGTATTCTCTCAGGATGCTTTTCAAACGGGTAAACAAAGTTGGCTGGCATAACACCACAGCAAGCGGTCAGCATACACCGTCATGGAACATCTTGCATTTGACCACGGTCCACGCTATTCTAGAAAAATGTTACATTAAGGTTAACTTTCACTCTAGGATGTATGATCAGAGTAGCAATGATCACAATCCCATGTACAATCAAATCCACACAAACAAAGAGAAGTCCAAACATTTACTAAATCTTCAGGCATAGGCTACATTTGTCAAGAACGGTTCAAAACTAACATCTCTTATTATTGACCTTCAGATCTGAGCCAAACAACCTACACAGTGTCATTATCCAGTTGACAAGTTCAGGGCTTCATAGATACAGAGCAGACATCACAAGGTTTTCCCATCTCACAACACAGCCGTCTAGTGCCTTGCTGCCTAGCCACCCCCAGGTTTTCACTGAGAACTTTACATTTGCTAAGCTAATTGAGGCAGGGGAGGAATGAGAGTAGCAGTCAGTACTGAAGCTGCGGTATGTGACCATTTTCCATCCTCTCAAGAAATCCTATTTGTCAGGCTAGTAATTTCATTACTTTTCTCATTCAGGATTTCCATGCATATTTCTAGAGCTTTGATCTCAGACTTAAGTACATCCAACTCTAGATGTTTCTATACTGTTGAAGTTATTCCCAACCATGCCTTAGTATTTGATGTGGGCCATCTGTATGAAACACTTTCAATTACACAACATTGGTGATGATATGACAAGTCATTTCAGTTCCATCTAAACAGCAGATGTTTCTTCACTGTTGACTTTAATACCAATCAAGTCAGATGTCATGGTGACAGTGATATAGTACATGAAGTACTTTCAGTGACAAATCGTCAATGATGACGTGTTACATCTGTTTAATATCGAGATATAACTAGAGCAATAGTTTCTCTGTTTCCGCATTAACAAAAAGATGGATAGTGATGGAGGGAAGAGTCCTGTCCAATATGTGATGAATTAGAGAAAATGGCTGCCTCTCAGAGCTGGTGTTTATGTTTTCTGCTGAAAAATGGAAGGGGGGTGAGCGATGGTGGTTTCTGAAATCCTGAATGGACCAAATACAGTCAAATGCTCCAAATGAGGAATCTGACCTAATGTTAGAGGGGAGCGTGAGGCATGCAGCCTTCACCACAGTCAAACACACATCAGCCTAAAATAACTTAATTCATTCACCCACCTTCACTTTAGTAGAATGTCCATAGGTTGATACCATCACAACTATAGAACCCTGCACCCCCATTCACTTTAAAATCAGAGATGAGGGCCCTTGCATTTATTTATTTTTTGTTTCTAAAATAATCCAGGTTGGAAGGCTGGGGCCAATTAACACTTATGCTCCTTGCAGCCAATTGCAAAACTGCTGTTTCATAGCAATGGCCATGTTAGTTAGGGAACGGCATCACCGTGCCAATGATAGAGCCATGTCTACTGTAGTGGCAGACGGAGAGGAAAAGTATACAAACCTATAAAATGTGTCATTAACTCCACTGATGGACAATTCAGTAGTTGTTTAACGTGTCTTTCAATAGGAGGTTATTGGACACGTGTTAAAAGGCAACACTGAGATGCCCTGTGTTCTCAGCCTGGTTAAATGGAAACATTTCAATCTGTTTTGACCAAGGAACAGAGACGACTGTAGTTCCACACCGCCTCTTGAAAATCATATTTTGACCACCGTGGAATCAAACGGTAAATAAACTATTTGGTTTTACACAAATATTAATCAGACACGTGCTTTTCTGGCAACTGTAAAACGGTATCTTTATAATTTGGGCCACAATGTGATAAGACTTCAGTCATATGGGAAGTGCACAAGGGGAAGAAGGACATAAATAAGGGAATAGTTATTGACTTCTTTACTTGTAAAAGTAGCCAGATAAATTACTCGCTGAGGTTATGAAGACCGCGAGTGAGACAAGCATGCAAAATAGCGTACATCGAAACCAAAGCCCGTTAAAAAAAACATTTCAGCACCGCCTTACCGCGCGAGGTATAACAAAACACATTTTATATGACTTTCTTTGTCCTGACAACTTTACTCACCGTTTCACTCATAAAACAGGTCGCCACCGCGAGAGTCAATAGTATCCAAGTGTTCGTCATTATTCCTTTGGAAAGAACAAACCGTGGCGAAAAATAGATCTATTGGCTAGCGCTCATACAAAACATATGTAATTATCTTCACAGTTGTAGACGCCACTCTCTCTCCCAGGTTATACTCTCCCAATCGAATTATTCCAAAACGAGCAAAACTAGATCCTCCCCACTCGATGTTTCTCTCCGAATAAAATAGTTTATTTCCCGTTTTCCTAGTACTTTTCTACTGAAAGGGAAAAGCGGAAGCACGCGCTATTACATGTACGGATGCGCCAGCTTGGAACGCAACATTCATTGCGGAAACAAGGTAGTTAGGAAAGAGTCTTCTATAATTGGTTGATAGATACTTGGAACATAAAGAAGCGTCATTCACTTGAGTGTGCAGTGATAATTTAAATTGACAATTTGACATAGCCACAAGTGAATGAGTTATGATAGGCTAGTAGAGTATGCCGACACAGGTTATGAACTATCCGGATATGATAGCCCCATCTCACTTTTGACACCAGTGCAGGATTCCGGGGTAGCATAACACCTCACAATACATTGAAAGGTCTAAACCAGGACTCTCCAACACGCTCAACTGATTCTAATAACGAGCTGGTTGGTAAAATGAATCAGGTTAGTCACAACTGGGGTTGAAATAAAAACGTACAGGAGGGTAGCTCTCCGGGAACAAGGTTGGAAAGGAGCCCTGGTTAAACCTATCGTTTTCACATCAGTGGAGATGAGAGGGCGCCACTCAAATGTTTAGATCAGGGGTGTCAAACTCATTCCATGGAGGGCCTAGTGTCTGCGGGTTTTGGGGTTTTCCTTTCAATTTAGACCTAGACAACCAGGTGAGTGGAGTTATTTACTAATTAGTGACCTTAATTCATCAATCAATCAAGTACATTGGAGGAGCGAAAACCCGCAGATACTCGGCCCTCCATGGAATGAGTTAGACAAGTGGTTTAGATGTGCTGTTGTCTATAGACTTGGATATTGACTTTACTTAAATAAAACATCAATATATGAATACAAATGTAATAATGTGACGGGATCATAGAACAAAATAAAGCTTATCATGTAAATAATACTTTGATTATACCTTGCTCACAGTGTGGCAAATGTAATCTAATATTTGGTCTGATTAGTTCAGTTTTGCTTCCCCCTGTTGGGGAAAGTTGATTCGTACATACACTCAAGTTATGTGCCTGAATGACAATGTTATTATCAAAGTCCTTGCAATTGAGATGTTATTAAATAATACAAAACAGCTCAAAGGCATGTTTTATGATGCATCAAAAATGTTCATGTTGTTTGAAGACAGAATAACATGACTGCTGTCCTAACATGATCTGTTTAGACCAAGGTTTCCCAAACTGGGTCCTGGGGTCCCCCATTGGGTACACATTTTGTTTTTGCCCTAGCACTACATAGCTGATTCAAATCATCAAAGCTGGATGATGAGTTGGTTATTTGAATCAGCTGTGTAGTACTAGGGCAAAACCCTGGTTAAGTACTATGGAAGGTAAATTGTATAATGTATGCAAAGCTATAATGATGAGTAGTAAATCATAGAATGAAGGAATCTGCATGATTAGGGCTCTTTCTGGATTAATCTCAAAATGCATTGGAGAGGGTCTGGGGGGATCTTGGACATTATCTTTCAATATGGTTGAAGGAGAAGGTCTGGGAGGTGGAACTTGGACATTATCTTTCAATATGGTTGAATGACAATGTCTGGGAGGGGGAACTTGGACATTATCTGTCAATATGGTTGAAGGACAATGTCTGGGAGGGGGAACTTGGACATTATCTGTCAATATGGTTGAAGGACAATGTCTGGGAGGGGGAACTTGGACAAGTTCCCCCTCCCAGACCTTCTCCTTCAATATGGTTGAGAATGAAGCGAGGCTAGGAGAGAGGATGTGTGGAATTGCATAATGACAATTTAAGATACAGCCAAGCTAATACTTTCAGTAGGTAATCTGACAGGAGATATTTTCTTGATTCTTCTGAGGGCTGATGTTGTTGAGTCAAAGTAGTCATCACCACCGGTTCATGTCAATTATGTGGACATTACTATGTTAAGTGCTGTAGTTGATAAGTATACCGCGTTATGATAAGGCAAACATTTCACGATTTATACACATCTACATAACACATTATCAACATTCATAAAACCACTAGCGGGTTGACTCATAACCGGCAGTCCCGCGGTTATATCTGCGGGGCGGACGGGTTTAGGGTCATTACATGTCGTGTGGCTGAAGGGCACGTGGGTGGCGGGCGGATTAAATAAAGAGAAACAATACCTTTTAAAAAAATCCAGAAATGTTTAACTATTGTGATATTTTTATAGGCTACATTGAGGTTCTGGTATTTTTTTAAATTTCTTCACGCCTACAAAAAAACCTCCACGATTCCGTCATAACTGTCATTTTATAGATAAAAAGAGAGAATTACAGGGGGCAGTTTGGGAAAAAAAAACTATCCTGTCCTAATTGTCTTGTGGAATAACGGACATTTCTGGGATAATAAATTCTTAACCAACGTTCTCTAGTAATACTAGTCCCGTGCGAATACGGCTATATCCTTAATAATAGCCTAACTCATGCAGAAGTAAGCATTTCTTGCTGTAAAATTATATACCAAATGTAGGTAAAATGTGGATTTGGGTACAGGAGTGGAGAAATATTTATTTCGTTCTGCATTTTGAGAGAATGCCATGCTCAGTTACTGTAGATAACATCTGGGTGCTGTCTTCATAATAAAAACTGATAGTATTTCAATTTAAACCACATAAAATATGCTTCGAAGCCGAACTCAAATCTTATCAGAAACATGTTGGGTCGTTTTCACAGTTTACTTTTGGCTTACAACCGGTCAAACTAAAATCATTTGGACATTTTGCACAGAAAAACTTTCCCGTTTTTTTTTGTTGCTTTATTGTATTTTCTCCCCAGTCCCTAACTTCTTTGCTCCGCGAAAGATGAGAAAACTTTACCGATGTCAACTAGATTGAAGCATTCATTCTACCGATCTATTATTACATTCTGTTCAGCAAGGGTTTATTTAGTCTTCTAAAGCAACATATGACAGAAGCCAACGAAAATGTCGGAAATTATAAGCATAAATACCGAAATCAGGCAAAAACAAATCCTGCACCCCCTGTCAAAATATTGCTCTGCAGCCTCCGACTGTAGCATAGCGCATTCTCTATATATGCGGGTTGGGTGTGGACCTCAGATTCTCACTTTATAACATATAATCCGGCGGTTGCACATGGGGTATTTGCAATTGCTTGCGGGTGAACAAACAGCTGACCCGCGCACCACTAGTGTAGACACAAAAGGCCTACCAATACCCCACATGTAATAATTTATTTTATGAATTATTAAATATTTCACATATGGACATATTGGCTATTTTACCCTCCATTCGACTGTTAATGATGAAGGGGTATGATATCACATTAGAGAGATGTTCCTTATTTATATGTGTTGCTGCAATGCTATGTTGTCGTCTTAGGTCTCTCTTGTAGTGAATTGTTTTGTCCTATATTTTATTTAATTTGTAATGACAAACAGCATGGCAGTGACCACTTTGTGAATGATACAACTAATAAATACATACTACATTACTGTATGTGAATGGCACAATAGTTATGTTGGACCTGAGGATGAAAACTTGAGTTACACTACATGACCAAAAGTAAAGCTCTTCAAACATCTCATTCCAAAATCATGGATATTAATATGGAGTTGGCACTCCTTTGCTTCTATAACAACCTCCACTCTTCTGAGAAGGCTTTCTACTAAACTGAAGAAAAAAAACATCCCTTTGTCAGGACCCCGTCTTTCAAAGATAATTCATAAAAATCTAAATAACTTCACAGATCTTCATTGTAAAGGGTTTAAACACTGTTTACCATGCTTGTTCAATGAACAATTAAGGAACATGCACCTGTGGAATGGTCGTTAAGACACCAACAGTTTACAGACGTTAGGCAATTAAGGTCACAGTTAAGAAAACTTAGGACACTAAAGAATCCTTTCTACTGACTCTGAAAAACACCAAAAGAAAGATGCCTAGGTTCCCTGCTCATGCTGCAAGGAGGCATGAGGACTGCAGATGTGGCCAGGGCAATAAATTGCAATGTCTGTACTGAGACGCCTAAGACAGAGCTACAGGGAGACAGGACGGACAGCTGATCGTCCTTGCAGTGGCAGACCACGTGTAACACCTGCACATTATCGGTACATCCGAACATCACACCTGCGGGGCAGGTACAGGATGGCAACAACAACTGCCCGAATTACACCAGGAACGCAAAATTCCTCCATCAGTGCTCAGTCTGTCCGCAATAGGCTGAACTGATGGCTTGTAGGCCTGTTGTAAGGGAGGTCCTCACCAGACATCACCGGCAACGTCGCCTATGGGCACAAACCCACCGTCGCTGGACCAGACAGGACTGTGAAAAAGTGCTCTTCACTGACGAGTCGCTGTTTTGTCTCACCAGGGATGATGGTCAGATTTGCATTTATCATCAAAGGAATGAGCGTTACACAGAGGCCTGTACTCTGGAGCTGGATCGATTTGGAGGTGGAGGGTCCGTCGTGGTCTGGGGCGGTGTGTCACAGCATCATCGGACTAAGCTTGTTGTCATTGCAGGCAATCTCAACGCTGTGCGTTACAGGGAAGACATCCTCCTCCCTCATGTGGTACCCTTCTTGCGGGCTCATCCTGACATGACCCTCTAGCATGACAATGCCACCAGCCATACTGCTCATTCTGTGCGTGATTTCCTGCAAGACAGGACTGTCAGTGTTCTAGAGCCCGGATCTCAATCCCAATGAGCACATCTGGGACCTGTTGGATCGGAGGGTGAGGGCTAGGGCCATTCCCCCCCAGAAATGCCCAGGAACTTGTAGGTGCCTTGGTGAAAGAGAGGGGTAACATCTCACAGCAAGAACTGGCAAATCTGGTGCAGTCCATGAGGGGATGCCCTGCAGTACTTAATGCAGCTGGTGGCCACACCAGATATTGATTTACTTTTGATTTTGACCCCCCACTTTATTCAGGGACACATTCCATTTCTGTTAGTCACATGTCTGTGGAACTTGGAATTTCATGTTTATACAAATATTTACACGTTAAGTTTGCTGAAAAGAAACTCAGTTGACAGTGAGAGGACGTGTCTTTTTCTGCTGAG
This sequence comes from Oncorhynchus clarkii lewisi, assembly GCF_045791955.1. Taxonomy (NCBI): domain Eukaryota; kingdom Metazoa; phylum Chordata; class Actinopteri; order Salmoniformes; family Salmonidae; genus Oncorhynchus; species Oncorhynchus clarkii. The sequence continues at coordinate 8,771,105 of NC_092149.1, read as the reverse complement.
TTTAGATGTTAGAACATTGCTGCGGGGACGTGCTTCCATTAGTGAGGCCGGGCACTGATGTTGGGCAATTAGTCCTGGCTTGCAGTTGGCGGTCCAATTAATTCCAAAGATGTTCGATGGGAGTTGAGGTCAGGGCTCTGTGCAGGCCAGTCAAGTTCTTCCACACCGATCTCGACAAACCATTTCTATATGGACCTCGCTTTGTGAATAGCTGCATTGTCATGCTGAAACAGGAAAGGTCCTTGGGTTTTAGTTCTTTCAAAGTTTGAGACTGCTCAGTACTCAATGTCTTTATTTATTAGCTGTATAGTCAGTCAAAACTATTTGAACAGTGGTTTTGGTGAACAGTGGGACCATGTTTTTGGACAGTAAGAATTGGTGCAGTATCCTTGAATACAGATGGAGGTATACAGTGTTCTTCATTATAACAATATATCCAGGATGTTAATAAATACATTAACACTGCTTACAACAGTCTTAAACCAATTGCAAAAAAACTGATATTGAGATTATGAAGAGAAAAAAAACATTCCTCTGCAATAAACGAGTGGAAAATCTCACTGTATTATGAAAACAGTCAAACAGTTCAGATTCCTCAGCAGAGAGGTGGTGCAACAAGGAACTATCATCTCAGTCCACTCTTCACCTCTTCAACTCCTTTTGAGTTGATTTGATTTCTCTTCCAAACTGTTGGGATCTAGGGAGGACAAAGAGGCTTTTTATAACAACACAAATCATGGAAATTATCTCAAGACGAAACACTGAGCTTAAGCATGGTCAAGATGTCAGACAGGGGTTGTATTGACCATTACTGAGTTATACACGTTACATATTAGATGATACACTTTTATATCCAAATAAATAATAATTAACTATTAAATGACCTGTGGGGGGACGGTAGGCTCAAGGTGTCGACCCAGGAACGAGAGCAGTCTCCTCCAGATTAGTCCACTACCCAGGAACATGAAGCCTGTCACCAGCCAGAACACCTTGGGGTCCTGGGGGAACAAACACGACACCATAGATAAAACTCTGTTTGATCTAGCGTTATATCTCTATGGACCACACACTGAGCCAGTCATCCTTCACCGCAGGTTCATCTGCCATTTAGCAATATTACATTGCTGCAGCTGGCTAGTTTACAATGAGCATGTGTTGCCAGGTTAACAAACTCATTGTTAAAGTGTCTCACGTGTAATTTATAAGATTAAAGCTTTATCATCAACACATATCATTAACCTCCTCAAACGTGGATTCCAAGTTCATCCCGAAGGCGACGCCCATCAGGCCAAATAGGGAGAGTGAGAAGGTCCCCATGGTCAGCTGCAGGTTCAGACGCATCATCACGTTCCGGTGACTGGGTGGGCCATGGCCCATGGGGAGAGACGGAAATGGGATGGTGACAAACTAGGCCTGACTAACAGAGAGCTGGTTAAGCCAATTAACAACAGGAGAAAAGGAAAATGCCATGTTCAGCAGTTGGAAAAACAGGCTAGTTCCCCTGATAGCATTAAATGCAGCTTAGAACAGAAAACAACATCAGGACAAATGAAGTCTACCAAAAGCCAGTTAAATCAGCAATACACTTAAACTGATTTATTTTTGTCTGGCTAGATAATTCTGCAAGCATATTTTGTATGGACGCAGCATGACTATTACACTATACCAGAGATGCATTACTGGTGACGCAGCATGACTATTACACTATACCAGAGATGCATTACTGGTGACGCAGCATGACTATTACACTATACCAGAGACTGGCGACGCAGCATGACTATTACACTATACCAGAGATGCATTACTGGTGACGCAGCATGACTATTACACTATACCAGAGATGGATAACTGGTGACGCAGCATGACTATTACACTATACCAGAGATGGATAACTGGTGACGCAGCATGACTATTACACTATACCAGAGATGGATAACTGGTGACGCAGCATGACTATTACACTATACCAGAGATGACTGGTGACGCAGCATGACTATTACACTATACCAGAGTGGATAACTGGTGACGCAGCATGACTATTACACTATACCAGAGATGGATAACTGGTGACGCAGCATGACTATTACACTATACCAGAGATGCATAACTGGCGACGCAGCATGACTATTACACTATACCAGAGATGGATAACTGGTGACGCAGCATGACTATTACACTATACCAGAGATGGATAACTGGTGACGCAGCATGACTATTACACTATACCAGAGATGGATAACTGGTGACGCAGCATGACTATTACACTATACCAGAGATGGATAACTGGTGACGCAGCATGACTATTACACTATACCAGAGATGCATAACTGGCGACGCAGCATGACTATTACACTATACCAGAGATGCATAACTGGTGACGCAGCATGACTATTACACTATACCAGAGATGCATAACTGGTGACGCAGCATGACTATTACACTATACCAGAGATGCATAACTGACGGCCCCCCTTAAATATGACTAACAACAGGTTAAACACATTTTGGCCAAGGGATCTGTGAAATAAGTTTAGTGTGTAATACAATCAAATGTAATATTATTCATCTACAATGTATGTTTTAACCCTGGGCAACATGGGCCTGGGAGGCTCACAGGGATATTGATATACACAGTACTCCACCAATTATACATTTGGAAGTCATTGAAGCTTTAAAACTACAACGTTTTGTCTCTTAAAGCTGCAACAACAAAATAATCTCTGCCACGTGACAAAATGTGTAGAATTACAGGATATTGGCTTGAAAACTGCAAAATGTTCTCTCTGATGTCAAGAGACGGGCCTTTAAAAATGTTCCTTCCCAGGGCCCCAGACTTGGTTCGTCTGGCCATGACCTGCTGAAGTCATAGAAAAACTTTTTGTATGCTATTTGTTTTTATCTCACTCGAGTTGTGTTCTGATGAGGGGGTCCCTGATGAATTTTCTATCACAAAAGGGGTCCCCGGGCCCAAAAGGTTGGAGAACCCCTGCCCTATTCCCTACATAGTGGACTACTTTTGAGTCCTATGGGCCCTGGTCAAACGTACTGCACTATATTAGGAAACAAGGACGCAGACGGGGTTTAGTCGCCAGTACCTGTCCAGGTTGATGAAGATAACACTCTCGGAGTCGTCTATCAGGCCCTTGAGCTCCCTGGTCGTGTTGCCCAGCTCCTCAGCCTGCATGAAGTAGTTCTCCAGGAGAAGCTCCATCTCCTCAGCATGATCAATGCCCAGACTGCTCTCCTCACTGCCTCCAGAGACACACACAACAACAAGAGAGACCAATAAAGCTTTCATCCAACAACTCTTAAGAAAAAAAAAGACATTCATCTATACGAGAGAAATGTGTCTCCTGCTGTACCAACCTTTCAGACACACTCACAGACTAGGTTTAAAAGGCTGGACCACAGAGCAGCCACAGTGCCGTGCCCAATGAGCAGTTCAGGAGGTTTATATCAAGTGTGACCCCTGACGTATTGACGCCAGCAACCCTCCCGTTGTCCGCTCACTCCCACCATAATGAAAAACGTGTACAATGAACACAAATAATCTCATGAAGTACCATGTGCCTACAAAATCTGCATGTTGAAATTTCACTTACAACACACGTGGATCTGTCCACTTGGTGACACAAAGCTCCTCGATCATCTCCTCTTCGTCTAGGATCTTCAGCAGACTGTCCTTGAAGACCTTGATGTCTGTCTCCAGCTCTGACAGGCTGGGCAGAAAACAGTTAGGATTGAAAAATTCTGGTAACTTTCCCCAAAATCCCGGTTGGAAGTCTCCCGAATCAGGATGGAGAAAGGGAATGAGATTGACTACACAGAGCTAAACCAGCCATGCCTTCTAGTGCAGGATTTCTAGATCCATACAATAGCCCTGGCCCAACTATAACCATAGGTGTTAATCTGTTCTACACCTACAATACATTTAAGTCATTTAGCTGATGCTCATATCCAGAGTGACTTACAGGAGCAATTAGGTTTAAGTGCCTCGCTCAAGGGCACATTGACAGATATTTCACATAGTCGGCTCGGATTCGAACCAGAAACCTTTCAGTTACTGGCCCAAAGCCCATAATAGAGGATCTACCTTGATAAGATGAACCAAACGTTACATGCAAAAGCAGCAACGCTCCTTATCATGATGTGACTGGCATTGCTTTTCCACTCACTTCTTGCTGTTCTGAAGAAGTATATGCAGTTTGCTGCGATCTGCAGAGAGTAGTTTAGGATCCACAAGTGACTCTAGAATGTCCAGGATGACAGGGTGAACCTCATTCAGTCGAGCCTGAAGGGTGTTTACCTATACACAAAACAAACAGACACATACATGCATAAACAAATACCAGGTGACACTTTATTTGGATAGTCCCAAGTAGATGGTTTGTAGATGTTCAATAATTGTCAACAACATATCAACTAACTATCCACTAACCCTTATCCTGAGATACTGACCTGTTGCACCCTCTTCAACCATTGATAATTATTTGACCCTGCTGGTCATCTATGAACACTTGAACATCTTGAAGAACAATCTGGCCTTAATGGCCACGTACTCTTTTAATCTCCACCCGGCACAGCCAGATGAGGACTGGCCACCCCTCAGAGGCTGGTTCCTCTCTAGGTTTCTTCCTAGGTTCCTGCCTTTCTAGGGAGTTTTTCCTAGCCACAGTGCTTCTACATCTGCATTGCTTGCTGTTTGTGGTTTTAGGCTGGGTTTCTGTATAGCACTTTGTGACATCTGCTGATGTAAAAAAGAGCTTTGTGAATAAATGTAATTGATTGATCCGAACTCTGAACTCAACCCTTACCCTAGCAACAGTTCCTTATCAACAGATAGTATGACCATGAGTAGATCATCAATATGGGACTATCCAAATAAAGTGTGAACAATTGTTGTGATAAATGAATAGTAAATGAGTGATTGCGTAGCGTGTGTCTTACCCTGTGCTGCAGAATAGCTTCAAGGGCTCTGAACTCAAATGGCAGTGAATGAGTGGCCAGAGCTCCATGATCCCCATTCAACTGTGGAGCCAACTCCAGGACCAGCCATCTCTCCAATCCCAGACCTCGGAAATCCAACACCAACAGGCTATTGGGGGTCACTACTGCCTTCAAGGCCTGAAGACACAAGAACAGACTCGGTTCAGGTGTAAAAACGAGTCAAGTTCGGTCACCTGTCTTTTCTAGTGTGCCATTTTCTACTTGTTTTTTTTAATCATAGGATTCTCTAAAAGTTAGAGGATAATTTGAGGCTAGCTGTCACGACAGGTGACAAACGCAGCAGTTTAGCTAACAGTACCTTCAGCATAACGCTGTAACACGAAAGAAAAACAATATGTAGCTACCTCCATGCGAATGATGATGTTGTTGTTCCTAGCGGTGATGCTGGTGAGGTGTTGGAACCTGAGGTCTCTGGCCTGCAGACTCAGCTCATGATACAGCTCCATCTTCTTCTTCTCTGAGATAGGAATCAGACCAGGGGTCAGAAGTCACACTCAAAACGTATAGGAAGGGCAAATACCTTGTCAGTAACAAAGCACAATAAACAATTGCATTTCGATGTAGTCCTTGTGAGAACAGAAAACTAAAGAAAAGCTAATAATGGGCAAGCTAATGAGGACAATAGATGTTCCAATACTTACCAAATGAGGTTACATTTCCATCTTTGTCAAATTTCATCTATGACAGAAGAGCACAGTTGTAGCTACTGCCAGTATATTTCTGTAGAACTTGTAGATACATTCCACACACTCCCTCAGGTGAACAGTATAGGTAGTCACAAAGAACTGACACATTGGTTCTCTCTCTTCTTGCATTTTGCAGAAGCAACCTTTTTAATAGAATGTTGGCATTGTCAATGTTGATAAACATTTGATCATGTCCGATATACTGCTGACAGACATAACATTCAGGAGAGACTAGAATAACAATTTCAAATTGGATATGATTGACACAACTAAAACTTGCCACTTACCACAACAAAAGCAGGAGCCACACTGGAGAGGGATGCCTCAGTTCCTCTATGACGAATGAAATATGCTGCCAATTAAACAACATTAATAATCCATTAGCCAACAACAACATTTGTGTTGCAGCTAGGTCTTCCTTTTCGGTGGGGTTTATCAGCAGTTGGCATCCAATGTTATGGTGCATGACCTACTGTACTGGAGTGTGGGCCAGAGACGGGGAGAAACTAAATCCTACCTGCCAGCCCCGTTGCTCTTAAAAAATATTAAATATTTGAGACTATATCTAATGACGTTCTACTCAATATACTCTAAACTAACTTCCTGTTTCCCCTTCTCCCTCATATTAGATCTCAGCCTCTCTCTTTCCCTCTGATACTACCCACAGTGTAGCAATACATGCTCCACAGTCTCTGTTTCCTGGCAATAACCACACTTTCATGTTGGATGCTTTGCTGTCACATTTAAGGACATATTCAACTGGTTGTGTCCCACTCTTAATCTTGTAAGAATAGCCTCCTCTCTTCTGTTCTTTCCTGGAGCCCTCACCAACTTTCCTCTGTACTTGAAATAAATGCCGGCCCATAGTATCTCTATTCCACTGCTCCTGCCATCTCTGCACCTTCACTGTCCACATCAGGCTTTTTGCCACTGCATGGCTCATTGAAACGACAACAGCAACACTACTAAGTGCTAGTTTCACCAGTACTTCAACTGCCTCGTTCCCCTCCACCCCTACATGGGCTGGGACCCAAGTCAATCTTATCTGTATACTAATCTGTCTATTTCTGCCATGGGTTTGTAGCACTTTGGAAAGCAGGCATTGTCTGCTACATGAGCTAAAGGACTGGAGACTCATTAACACTGCACACGAATCAGAGCAAATAACTACTCTGTCTGGCTTGACTTCCTCCAGACACTGGAAGGCCAACAGTATGGCCATCAGCTCCACAGCCCCACAGCCAGATGATCTGTAATACGTTTCCTGACTTCCACCCCACATCCCTGCACTACAAATGCTGACCCAGTACATCCTGTCCTTGGATATTTTGAACCACCTGTGTAAATGGCCACACAATCCTGATACACAGTATCCAGATGTCTCTTAAACAAATACATGTATGTAGTCTCCCCAACACCCCTAAATCAACTACTGGAGGCGGGAGTAGCCTTGTGCAGCTAGGTCTAGCCATAACAGTAAAAATGTTACATCACCTACCAGACGGACATGATCGCAACAGTGTTGCTTTCCCCCTCGTCACCGGCTGATGCTTGGAGAGTTGGCCTTTTATAGGTGATCTGGAACAACTCACTGTTCTGCAGGCCAAACAGCCGGCGAGGACCCTGAATTTAATGTCCAGAGATCTCCGAAGACCACCCATGGTGAACGACTTGAAACAAGCTTCCATTGCTTTGTTCAGCACCACTGCATTTTAGCAAAGTGTCCTTAGTTATTTAGCTACTTTGTTGGTCTAGCCAGCTGATCAGTTGCATTACTGGTTATTCCACTTGCATACCTAACGTAGGCTAGGTAGCTAGTAAACTTATCAGCTGGCTACGTTACACTGGACAAAGACAGTGGTTTGTTCTGCAAAATCATACAACCGTTTCAGTCCAAAGTCGGGTAAAATGCTGGATCAAATCCCCGAGCTGACAAGGTAAAAAGCTGTCGTTCTGCCCCTGAGCAAGGCAGTTAACCCACTGTTTCCCGGGCGCCGAAGACGTAGATGTCGATTAAGGCAGCCCCTCTTTGATTCAGAGGGGTTGGGTTAAATTCAGAAGACACATTTCAGTTGAATGCATGCAGTTGTAAAACTAACTAGGTATCCCCTTTATTTAGCTAGTTAGCACGCAAACAAGGCGCTAGCTAGTAAGTTAGCTAACTGCTAACGTTAGCGAACAAACTTATATCCTGCTAGCAGGAGACTAGCTCGTGCTTCCCGAACGAACTTCTCAACCTGTCGCAAAAAAAGTGCCATATGTGAGTAAAATAACAATAGGCTTGCAGATGGTATTGCTAAATCCAAGATACGTTATTCCTCCTAAACACAGGGACAGCTGGCTCAGAACAACTACAACCAGCAGGCATCGGGTTGTTTTGGTGTTACAGTAACACGTGCTCGTGCATAACCCTGAACTCTAGAGGATGAATCAATTTCAACCAATGAAGTTGTTCAACGAAAGAAAACCTTACTTGAGATTTCCGTAAATGTTCGGGAAGAAACAAAACACCCTACACATTTTCCAATTTATCCACGAAATGTAATTTCCCTATGCTGAAAATATACATCACATTGAGGGCTGTGTTTTCACATTGTTGGTACCACTGTGGGCACCCATTCGTCACCCAGTATTTGACGTGACGTAGACCGAGGAGACGCAGCGTCACCACCACCACCGAATAGGCGTCTCCGCGTGCTGCCTGGATACAGTTCTGGGTTAGAAGATGCGGAGCGGCATGATGCGCCTGATTTGACAAATTGTATATTTTCTGATATCATTGACGCACTTTTGTGGTCCTATACTCCTAGCTTTAGCTGTCAATGTCCACCATTCGTTTTGGTCGTTTTTTATTTTTACATTTCATACCAGTATGTTCCCTTCGTGCTATTCAAAGCCGACGAGTTCAAAGGACCTATTCAAAAGGACTTATCTGACAAAGATATTACTAGGAGTGTTCGTCGTGTATATGTCACACACCTGCTGGGTGATTTATGGCTTTGTGTACACCAAGCCTTGTGAGAGAGGTAAAGGAGACTGCATTTCTTCCTATCTTGCAGAAAGACCCCGTCTCCAGGTAAATAGTGGCCTTGATCTTACACATACTGCAGTGAAACCCTAGATTTAGGGTAGGTTTTTAGTGCAATTAATAATTTTTAGCTATTGTATTTGGTCAGAGAATTCATGCATCACAATTTAATTAGTGACCATGGTGCACAGTGTCTTTCAGAGCCCATAAAGATACATTGAATTGAATCAATGCGAAGTCTGATTTATTTTAACAGCTCAGCATTTTCTCCAGTTTGAGGCCTGACCACAGTGAACTCAACCTCATCATCAAGATAGATGACTTTGACATACATTCTAAATTTGAAAGGTAGGCCGAAGTCCCATTTAAATCTGCAGTCACGTGGCGTAAAAATAGCATGTCACTTTTAGTCGAGTATAAAGATAAGGTTATGGGCTGCATCCCTAATGACACTGTATTCCCTATGGTCCCTGGTCTAAAGTAGTGCACTATATAGACACTATGGTGTCATTTGGGACAGAAGCCTATATCTCTCACCTGTCACCATTGCTTTTCTTGATTTAAAGGGTGGTGAATGTATCCCTGCCGTTGGCAACACGTAACAACGGGACTCTGCACACATTGGTTTATGTACACAAGTTTGGAGTGTCTCCCTTGCAGGATAACCGGCAGGTCCATCATGTTGCCCAGCTCAGCACCTACATGATGTCCCGAAAAAATCTCAGCTCTGCTAAAGAGGTCCTCAAAGTAAGACAACAAAACGATTCCTCTATGTTTCAGTCTGGACTGGCAAAAGATCAGCTGTAACGGCTCTGTTTGGTTGACCCATTTGATCATCTCCTTCATGGCTTCTCCTGGTCTTGCCTTTTCTCAGAAACATGCTGCCACTGCTCCTCGAGTAGTAGACAGACCCATCTCTCACTGGAGGTCCCGTCTAACCCTAAACATGATGTCAGAGGACTTCACCTTCAACAGAGGGACCTTGCCAAGTGATGTCCGGCGCTACATGAGAGTGTAAGTCTCATATAAAATGTTTGTATTGTGTGAGTGTGTTTATTTGGGGAGTGGGTGTGCACTATAAGGCCTACAGTACACTTATATAGCACAGCATCACTCACATTATGCAGAGCTAGCTACAGAGATGGTGAGAAATATGGATGTTTTGTATTTCAGATATTTTGTCTCGTGTTTTAGATTTCAGGATGAGAACAGGATGGTATATCTCCCACTTTTACATATTGATGAACTCAGCGTCAGGGTAAAGGACATGATGGTGAGATGTTACTCTTCTTGTAAATTATATTACAGTTATAAATACTACTTTCAAGAACATTAAAACATGCCTCACAAAGAGGGCTTGGAGGATACTTGTTTTTACAGCATGTGTTTGTAGGAGATTAACGGCTCCACAACCAAACTACCTCTTACAATATCCTACGAAGGCCTATCGCTGAGGCAATTCCGTCTCTGGATCCACATGCAGGATGTAATGTTTTCACTGAAACGTTTTGGTTAGTTTATTACTTTAGCCCTCCTTTAAAACTACTGAGATAACAACATACGTTTGTCAACTTCTTGTAAAATGACTTTTTTTTGCTTCATTTATTACAGGGTTCACTGAGGTGAATATAGATGAAATCAAAGGTGTTCTTGTGGACAACAACTTGTACCTGTTAGCATTGACTACCTTGGTGACCGCATTCCATGTAAGTGATTTTTCTATGAGAGTTCATGACTTCTATCACAAAGATCATTTCAAATCATGTCAGCCATCTACAGTTTTCTTTGTCTAATTTTTCAGTTCATATTTGAATTCCTGGCCTTTAAAAATGACATAAGCTTTTGGAGGAAGAAGAAAAACATGGTGGGCATGTCTCGCAAAACAGGTGAGAGTGAGGGAGGAGTAAAATACATCTTTATTATAATGCATTTCATGTTCTTATTTATGCATCCAAGTTTTCATGCCAATTTCCTAACTGAGTTAGGGAAGATGAGGTGTCAGGCTTGAAATACGTTCCAAATTGCACCCTATTCCCTCTATAGTACACTACTTTTGACCATGGTAGTGCACTACATAGGGAATAGGGTACCATTTGGGACAGATATATGGTGTTTGTGTAGATTTGGGTATCAGTACTACAGATAGTTATCCAAGGCAGGCCTCTGGATAAACCCACCATCCGCCCACAAACACTACCTCCAGCAGCACACTAATCTACGGATCTACTCCCATCTACCTCAGAACTAACCCAGCTCTATCTGTTTCTCTATGCTGTTCTGTTCCAGTGCTGTGGAGATGCTTTAGCACCATAGTGATTCTCCTGAAAATGCTGGAGGAACAAAGCAGCTTGCTAGGTCTCATTCCTGTTGGAATAGGAACCACAATTGAGGTATCTGCCATGAATCAGCAGTTTGGAAAGGATTTAGAACATCAATAGAAATAATCAATGCTTTTTGCCAACCATAGCTGTGGATGGCAGAAGGTTCTGTGTTACCATACCAGATCTCATGAATTCCTTCTTCTCCCTCTACCTATAGGTGTGGAAGGTCAAAAAGGTCTCCAAAATACAGCTACAGTGGAGAACCTCTAGGTCTATAGTTCATGTAAGTATTACAAACAAATATAGAAATAGTTTATTCACGTTGTGTGCATGGAGGGCCAATGAGTATATGTTGATTTAATTAAGAATCTGTTATTGAAAAAACTGATTGAAATAAATGTATCTTTTAGTGTTTAAAAACAAACAGTAGTATAAATTCAGGATTATTCCTTGAAACTGGTTGTCTTCAGGTTGGTAAATTTGATGAGTCAGAGAGAAAGACTATACAACATGACACACAGGTAAGTGCTGAATTAGTGGTGTGTTTGGTTCCTCTTAACACTAATACCATAAATCAAGCAGACAAGTATTTTCTAATGCAGTTCTCCATTTTCTAGGCAATGAAATGCCTGTCTTATTTAGTGTACCCTCTGTCTATTAGTGGAGCCATCTTCTCTCTGGTATACCTGAGGTATAAAAAGTAAGACAAGTCTGGAGTTTAATTACATTTAAAATATAACTAAATAGGTTTGATGAGGACATTGATCATCAACGTATCTAATATTCACATTTTATTTTGACAGCTACTATTCATGGTTAATCAACAGCCTTGTCAGTGGTAAGTTTACACATACTCTATCAACCCTCCTTGGAGGTTATATTTTGAATGTAATATAAATTGATCACACAAATACAATATTTGATATAGATCTTTAACACTAGCCTGGTCAAGCAGACTGAACGATGCACTCACTATTTGTTGTACTGTGAAGTGAAACAGAATGTGACCTACCGAGAGATCAGGCTGGTTCACAAGGCTACTTTTTCATGGCCAATACGTTTTTTTTATTAGCGACTACAGATGTAGGATCTGAATTTGATCACTTTTGTTGCATAGAATTCTCCTGCACTGCCTAAATGCAGATACGCTTCGTGATTGACATAAATTCGCTGAATACCCACACTAACACACAACGTTATTGCACATGACATATATATATATATATATACATATACTTTTGGCCAGCTAATAGCTTAACCACCAATCAAGCAACATGGACTAAACATTCAACTCATGTTGCTGCAGCATTATTTTGCTTTGACAATAAAGGTCAAATTAAGATCCCACATCTTGTATTAGTGGGTAATATCAATAATTCCAACTGAAACTGGGCTTCCCCCTGCAGGGATTTATGCTTTTGGATTCCTCTCTATGGCTCCTCAGCTGTTCATTAACTTCAAGGTTTGTCTTACTTTGTCCTAATTTAGAGCATAATGAGCCCTGAGTAAAATGTTCTATTTTGACACAAATCTTCACTTCACTTTCTTTTCTTCCTCTTGTTCTTCTTCAGTTGAAGTCCGTGGGCCATTTGCAATGGAACGTATTGATGTATAAAGTGAGTAGTAACTGTTTTATAGTATAATTCATTGTTGTTGTTGGAGCGATAAGCAGCTGCTTACCTAAAGTCCATCTAAAGTGTCATCAAGTTGTCTGTTCTTCTTCACATTGACACTGTGTATGCATCCCAAATGGCCCTCTATTCCATAGTGCATCCTATGGGCCCTGGTCAAAAGTAGTGCACTATAGGGAATAGGGTTTCATTGGGGGTGCATTCAGAGTGAGAATTAAGCACTCTTGTGCCTTCTCTTTAGGCAGTCAATACATTCGTCAACGATGCATTTGCCTGTGTCTTCAGCACACACCCATCCCACCAGCTGGGCTGCTTCAGGGATGAGATTCTGTTTCTCCTCTACCTTTACCAGAGGAGGTGGGTGGGACACAGTTCAGCTATTGTCAGTGACCCTGAAATACTCTAGACTACGTCCCAAATGGCACCCTATTCCCATATGGCTCTGGTCCAAAGTAGTGCACTTTAGAGAATAGGGCACCATTTGGGATATAGCCCTATAGTCACTCGTTATTAGATAATTTAACTTTTCATCATTCTGAGCCCTTCTGTGATCTATTGACCTGGATGAGCAGGGGTTTGGTTTCTGACAGTTAACAAAACATGTGATCTCATTCATTTACTTCTCTATCTGCCCCCCACCCCCTGTAGGCTTTACTCTACAAACAAGACCAGATGTCGTGAGTATGGATCATGCCACCACAACCACAGGAAACTCAAAGCCCAATGATGACTGAGGTCATCACCAGAAAACATGGTTGAATGAAGGAAACATACCTGCACATGGTGGGGTTGTAAACAGCATGGGAGGCTCTCTGAGGGTGCATCAGGGTTTATTAGAAGCCTTTAGTAAAGTTCAGAATTAGTTTTGTAAGTAGAGAATACAGCTTATTTTCAGTCAACCCTGTGTTAACCACTGATATTTCCATGTGTTAGAAGTTTGACCAACCCGTATGTAGCCAACAGAAGCATGAACCGTTTTTTAGTGATACACATTGATTACTGCATTGTTAGGTTTGAGGCTAGCAATAAAGGCATTTTACTGTACTTGTGGACATGACATTAACACTTGAAAAAGGAGGCTGCCCCTCGCCCTGCCTGCACTGCTCCATGTTACCAGATATAACCAGTATGTAGCCTACTGAAGCATAAAGCTGCCCCTTGCCCTGCCTGTACTGCTCCATATAGTCCACAAGGAGGCAGTGTTGTCAGCCCCTTGCTGTACTGTTTTCTGCTTGTTCTTTCAGTCCTCTACTTCCTGTTTGAGAATAGTACATGTATAGATGGGTGCTAAAGGGGAGGAATGAGAAACATGTACAAAAGATGGAGTAACGTGAAGTACAGTGAACTCCTGATAAATCCAATGTCTTTGGACAGTCATATGTGAGAGCTAACCGGAACATGCACATAACCTGTATCTATCCAGGCTGTATTTGAAATGGGACGATTGAGCTACAATGCACTAATGAGGTTTTTTGCACTTTGCATACAATGCGCACTTATCAGGAATCAACTGTACTTTTAAATAATGAAGATACTGTAAGGTCTTTAAAAATTAAGTAGGAAGCGTAGCCTGATGTTTTTGAATCACATCCTTCTACCAGGGTTTATGGAATGACTTTCCTCTTTGATTAAATTATTACAATTAAATGATTTACCTGTATCTCTGTTGCATTGTCATGACTAATGAAAAGCATTAGCTGGTGTACACACAAAGACAATTATTTAGTGTAGAGGTGCTGACCAACAGCGAATGAACTGTAAGCTATAAAAACAAACAGTTGCACAGTCCATACTAATACAGTCCCAGTAATCTACTCGGTAAAACACTAATGCCATGAATACTTGAACCAGGTTTTGTAGACAAACAGTGCAATTAGTGCAACCAATGACAGTAGTGAGGGGTGTGTCATAATTATTAGGTTGATTAGAATGAATTGAGTGAAACTGTTAAAAGACAATAGTTTACAGCATATGGAATATATTAGGCTATTGTTATCATATGGAAACATAATTATATATTGTACATAATATTAGCATCAACACACATCAACTCCGGGGAGGGGCCAGCTGAGTGTAAGACTGTGTCATCTGCATATAAATAGATGAGAGAGCTTCCTACTGTCTGAGCTATGTTGTTGATGTAAATTGAGAAGAGTGTGGGGCCTAGGATCAAGCCTTGGGGTACTCCCTTGGTGACAGGCAGTGGCTGAGACAGCAGATTTTCTGACTTTATACACTGCACTCTTTGATAGGTAGTTAGCAAAGCAGCCCAAAGACCCCTTAGATACACCAATACTCTTTAGCCGGCCCACAAGAATGGAATGGTCTACTGTATCAAAAGCTTTGGCCAAGTCAATAAAAATAACAGCTCAATATTGCTTAGAATCAAGGGCAATGGTGACATCATTCAGGACCTTTACGGTTGCAGTGACACATCCATAACCTGAGCGGAAACCAGATTGCATACCCGAGAGAATACTATAGACATCAAGAAAACCAGTCAATTTAGTTTTTCCAAAACGTTTGATAAACAGGACAAAATAGAAATAGGCCTATAACAGTTAGGATCAGCTTGCTCTCCCCCTTTAAATAAAGGATGAACCGTAGCTGCCTTCCAAGCAATGGGAACCTACAAAGGAAAGACAGGTTAAAAGGTTTGAGATAGACTTGGCGATGGTAGGGGCAGCAACCTTAAAGAAGAAAGGGTCTAAACCATCTGACCCAAGATGTTTTTTTGGGGTCAACTTTAAGGAGCTCCTTTAGCCCCTTCGACTCAGTGACTGCCTGCAGGGATAACATTTGTTTCGGGGCAGGGGAAAAAGAGGGAGAAGGATGGGTGGAGGATGAGGAAATGTTGGACGGACAAGGAGGCATGGCTGAGTCATATAGGAATCCTGATTTAATAAAGTGGTGATTAAAGAGCTTAGCCATGTGCTTCTTGTCAGAAACGTATTTCTCATGGTCTGAAAGTCCTTTAAGTACCATTTGGCAAACTCCAAGCGGGCTGTCGTGTGCCTTTTCCTGAGGAGTGGCTTCCATCTGGCCACTGTACCATAAAGGCCTGATTGGTGGAGTGCTGCAGAGATGCTTGTCCTTCTGCAAGGTTATCCCATCTCCACAGAGGAACTCTCGAGCTCTGTCAGAGTGACCATTGGGTTCTTGGTCACCTGCCTGACCAAGGCCCTTTTCTCCTGATTGCTCAGTTTGGCTGGGTGGCCAGCTCTAGGAAGAGTCTTGGGGTTTCCAAACTTCTTCTATTTAAGAAATATGTTAGCCACTGTGTTCTTGGGGACCTTCAATGCTGCAGGAATGTTTTGGTACCCTTCCCCAGATCTGTGCCTTGATACAATCCTGTCTCGGCGATCTATGGACAATTCCTTCAACCTCATGGCTTGGTTTTTGCTCTGACATGCAAATGTGGTCAAATGTGGGACCGTATATAGACAGGTGTGTGCCTTTCCAAATCATGTCCAATCAATTGAATTTACCACAGGTGGACTCCAATCAATGGAAACAGGATGCACCTGAGCTCAATTTCAAGTCTCATAGCAAAGGGTCTGAAAACTTATATAAATTAGCTATTACTGTTTTTAATTTTTAATACATTTGCAAAAAATTCAAAAAAACGTGTTTTGTCGTCATGGGATGTTGTGTGTAGATTGCTGAGGACATTTTTTTATTTAATCCATTTTAGAATAAGGCTGAATGTAACAAAATGTGGAAAAAGTCAAAGGATCTGAATACTTTCCAAAGGCAGTGCCTTTTGTTACTTTACAGTTTTATTCTAAAATGGATTAAATACATTTTTCTCCTTACGACATTATTTAATAATAATAATACATAAGCCATGAAGTGCTTTGAAAGGCTGGTCATGACTCACATCAACACCATCATCCCGGAAACACTTCCCATTCCCACCTGGACAAAAGGAACACCTATGTGAGAATGCTATTCATTGACTTACAGCTCACCATAGTCCCTTCCAAGCTCATCACCAAGCTTGGGACCCTGGGACTGAACACCTCCCTCTGCAAATGGATCCTGGACCTCCTAATGGGCCAAACCCAGGTGGTGAGAGTAGACAACACCTCCGCCATGCTGACCCTCAACACAGGGGCCCCTCAGGGGTGTGTGATTAGCCCCCTCCTGTACTCTGTTTACCCACAACTGTGGCCATGGTAGCAAAGTAATTACAATATAGCAATTAAACACTGGAATGGTATGATGTGCAAAGGATGAATGTGCAAGTTGAGATACGGGGGTGCAAAGGAACAAGATAAATAAATAAATATAGTATGGGGATGAGGTAGATTGGATGGGCTATTTACAGATGAGCTACGTACAGGTGCAGTGATCTGTGAGCTGCTCTGACAGCTGGTGCTTAAAGCTAGTGAGGGAGGTAAGAGTCTCCAGCTTCAGAGATTTTTGCAGTTCGTTCCAGTCATTGGCAGCAGAGAACTGGAAGGAGAGGCGGCCAAAGGAAGAATTGGCTTTGGGGGTGACCAGTGAGATATACCTGCTGGAGCGCGTGCTACGGGTGGGTGCTACTATGGTGACCAGTGAGCTGAGATAAGGCGGGGCTTTACCTTTCAGAGACTTGTAGATGACCTGGAGCCAGTGGGTTTGGCGAAGAGTATGAAGCGAGGGCCAGCAAATGAGAGCATACAGGTCACAGTGGTGGGTAGTACAGTATATGGGGCTTTGGTGACAAAATGGATGGCACTGTGATAGACTGCATCCAATTTGTTGAGTAGAGTATTGGAGGCTATTTTGTAAATGACATCGCCGAAGTCGAGGATCGGTAGGATGGTCAGTTTTACGAGGGCATGTTTGGCAGCATGAGTGAAGGATGCTTTCTTGCGAAATGGGAAGCCGATTCTAGATTTAATTTTAGGATTGGAGATGTTTAATGTGAGTCTGGAAGGAGAGTTTACAGTCTAACCAGACACCTAGGTATTTGTAGTTGTCCACATAATCTAAGTCAGAACTGTCCAGAGTGGTGATGCTGGACGGGCGGGCAGGTGCGGGCAGCGATCGGTTGAAGAGCATGCATTTAGTTTTACTTGCATTTAAGAGCAGTTGGAGGCCACGGAAGGAGAGTTGTATGGCATTGAAGCTCATCTGGAGGTTTGTTAACACAGTGTCCAACAAAGGGCCAGAGGTATACAGAAGGGTGTCGTCTGCGTAAAGGTGGATCAAAGAATCACCAGCAGCGAGAACGACATCATTGATGTATACAGAGAAGAGAGTCGGCCCGAGAATTGAACCCTGTGGCACTCCCATGGAGACTGCCAGAGGTCCGGACAACAGGCCCTCCGATTTGACATACTGAACTCTATCGGAGAAGTAGTTGGTGAACCAAGCGAGGCAATCATCTAAGAAACCAAGGCTGTTGAGTCTGCCAATAAGAATGTTGTGATTGACAGAGTCGAAAGCCTTAGCCAGGTCGATGAATACGGCTGCACAGTAATGTCTCTTATCGATGGCGGTTATGAAATCGTTTAGGACCTTAGAGCGTGGCTGAGGTGCACCCATGACCAGCTCGGAAGCTGGATTGCACTGAGGAGAAGGTACGGTGGGATTCTAAATGGTCAGTGATCTGTTTGTTAACTTGGCTTTCGAAGACTTTAGAAAGGCAGGGCAGGATGGATATAGGTCTGTAACAGTTTGGGTCTAGAGTGTCACCCCCTTTGAAGAGGGGAATCTGGGCGATATGAAAGAGAGGTTGAACAGACTGGTAATAGGGGTTTCAACAGTGGCTCTTTCAGAACATCTGCTATCTGGATTTGGGTGAAGGAGAAGCTGTGGAGGCTTGGGCATGTAGCTGCAGGGCAAGTAGCTGCAGGGGTGGCCAGGAGGAAACCATGGCCAGCCGTAGAAAAATGCTTATTGAAATTCTCAATTATCATGGATTTATCGGTGGTGACAGTGTTACCTAGCCTCAGTGCAATGGGCAGCTGGGAGGAGGTAAGCCCTGGCATCTGTTCCTGACCAGGGGATAAGTCTGGCACCCAACTGGGCACTTTGTCTAAGAGAAAAACAGGGTCAACATTTGTCATCATCCCTCAATTATAAACACAGCTCGAGAAATAACCTAATCCTGTTTGGAAGGTAATTCTATGCTTTACAGATGTAGACTGACTGGCTCCAGATTGGATTAGATTCAGGCTGGTGATGCCTTTACACTATGCAACCAACTGTGACATGTATTGCTATGGCCCTGGGTTGGTTTGAGTTTGTTGCTGCTAGTTAGTACACTGTTGTAGTCAGACCTGAGTTAGCTAGTACCACCATAGCTGCATTTTGGGGCGGCAGGTAGCCTAGTGGTTAAGAGCATTGGGCCAGTAACCGAAAGGTTGCTGGATCGAATCCCCGAGCTGACAAGGTAAAAATCTGTCACTCTGGTAGGCTGTCATTGGGAATAAGAATTTGTTCTTAACTGACTTGCTTCGTTAATTGAAGGTTAAATTAACAAAACAGTATAAAATCCAATATTTATTTGTTCCCAAGAAATGGGTTACGCCTCAGAGGCTAATGTGTGACTGTTTTGTCTAAATTACACTAACTTAGAGTGGCATGGAAATAGATGCTAAAGTAGGCAAATAATTCATAGGAAACAACTTTGCCATATTATGTCTTAAAATTTACTTTAGAGAGATGGCAAAGTTTGTCTAAAATAGCTAGCAATGCTAATGTTAGCTAGCTAAAATATGGTGGTCTGGCCCCTCGATCTTAGTTAGCTGGCTAAGGATATACTGCATCTAAAGTCAATCTAGCGACATCACAATCATGACAAAAGGTTTTATTTGCCTTTTTATTATTCGTCTTTTTTTAATGTTATCATATTTCCAAGCCAAATCCGAGTTGTATTGAGGTAGGCTAACGTTAGCTAGCTACCTGACGTCAGCTTTGCTAGCAATGATAGTCATAATAATTAACAAAATATACATAACCCTCAGTCTATGGTCTAGCTACCGGTATACTCACCACCACTGGGGACCAACGAACTCCAGCCATCTATTCCTCATGATAGAGTCATTTGGCAGGGCATGCTAACCATAGTTGATCAATCCATATTGAGCTTTTCAGTCTCAAATGGCTGTGACCTTTGAACGCGTTGTGACCCACTGAGCTTCCAAACTCCGTTTTAGATAAGACTGACTTTATGACCAAAATTATCGTATTTACACTTTCTAGTCAATTTTGACACTCATATCGATGCCACATAGACCGTTTTCAAAGTGATTCGTTGGATATTAGGGTCAGTCGCTCTTTAAATGGTAAAGAACTACTGCTCTCCCTCTCCCACAGACTATCCACTCAGACACAAACATCTTCACTGTAGCTCTTCCTCACACCACACACTCATACTTACATACATACACTCACTCAGACACACCCTCACACCACACACTCATACTTACATACATACACTCACTCAGACACACCCTCACACACTCATACTTACATACATACACACCCTCACACACTCATACTTACATATTGTCATGGAAATTCAGCACTTAGAGAGACTTGGTCATTTCTTCAAACAATCATCTTTATTTAATATAGATTCATTATTGCAATAATGAAACCATCAGCCCAGCAGTCTTGAATGTCGGACCGAGTGCTTGAATCATGCAGAGAATACAGTGTCTTTATATACCAAACCTAAAAATGCTTCAACCACGGCTGGCTCCACCCTTCCCAGATAGTTTGGGGGGCACCATGAGCCACTTTGGGCTCATCCTGTCTTTATCTGCCCCTGGCGTTATCTTAACCCCCGACCCCGGCCTAATTTCCCAGATGCCAGGATGTCTAAGGATCATTGAAGCCTTTGTTCTACTGCTCTCTATCCCAGCTAAACATACACCATATCTTGTCTATGGAATGTAGGCTCAATCAGACCAAAGACATATGTCTCACATGCACCACTAATCATAGAATGGAATGTGGCTGTTTTGTTTCTTATCACCGAGACATCAATCAATTATCAGCTTTAAACTATCTCTAGGTGAACCCATGTCCTCAACACCCAGACTAGTTGCAGGATGCTAGAGTGGAGACCATAAAACTCAGCATTAGCAGGACAGAAATATCTTACTGTTTGTTAAGTAAAAAATTGTTACATATCTAACAAATAAGGCAAGTATATCATTTTTCTCCCACAATACAGTATAATTGAAGTATAATTACAAGCATGTCATAAGTGTCAAAGGCTTTTATTGACAATTACATGAAGTTGATACAAGAGTCAATATTTGTAGTGTTGACCCTTCGTTTTCAAGACCTCTACAATCCGCCCTGGCATGCTGTCAATTAACTTCTGGGCTACATCCTGAAGTTTGGCAACCCATTCTTGCATAATCAATGCTTGGAGTTTGTCAGAATTTGTGGGTTTTTGTTTGTTCATTCGCCTCTTGAGGATTGACCACAAGTTCTCAATGGGATTAAGGTCTGGGGAGTTTTCTGGCCATGGACCCAAAATATCGATGTTTTGTTCCCCGATGTCTTTTCCACTTAGTTATCACGTTTGCCTTAAGGCAAGGTGCTCCATCATGCTGGAAAACACATTGTTCATCACCAAACTGTTCCTGGGTGGTTGGGAGAAGTTGCTCTCGGAGGATGTGTTGGTACCATTCTTTATTCATGGCTGTGTTCTTAGGCAAAATTGTGAGTGAGCCCACTCCCTTGGCTGACAAGCAACCCCACACATGAATGGTCTCAGGATGCTTTACTGTTGGCATGACACAGGACTGATGGTAGCGCTCACCTTGTCTTCTCCGGACAAGCTTTTTTCCGGATGCCCCAAACAATCGGAAAGGGGATTCATCAGAGAAAATGACTTCACCCCGGTCCTCAGCAGTCCAATCCCTGTACCTTTTGCAGAATATCAGTCTGTCCCTGATGTTTTTCTTGGAGAGAAGTGGCTTCTTCGCTGCCCTTCTTGACACCAGGCCATCCTCCAAAAGTCTTCACCTCACTGTGCGTGCAGATGCACTCACACCTGCCTGCTGCCATTCCTGAGCAAGCTCTGTACTGGTGGTGCCCCGATCCCGCAGCTGAATCAACTTTAGGAGACGGTCCTGGCGCTTGCTGGACTTTCTTTGGCGCCCTGAAGCCTTCTTCACAACATGATGTCAGCTGGTCCTTTTGTGGCAGGGCTGAAATGCAGTGGAAATGTTTTTTGGGGGATTCAGTTCATTTGCATGGCAAAGAGGGACTTTGCAATTAATTGCAATTCATCTGATCACTCTTCATAACATTCTGGAGTATATGCAAATTGCCATCATACAAACTGAGGCAGCAGACTTTGTGAAAATTAATATTTGTGTCATTCTCAAAACTTTTGGCCACGACTGTATGCTACTGGTCACTATTGCTCCTGTTTACATGGACATATTATCATTAGCATATTACCAGAAGTATTTAGCCCTAGTCTTGCACACACACTCTCACTAACACCCACACACTAACATACACACACTCACACTAACACCCACACACTCCCATACACACACTCACGACCAAGCACCCACCCATCACTTATGCTGCAATGCTAACCCTGCCTACAGGTACTGTACACCCTGCTCATTGTACATGTGGTGCTGACACTGACCCTGACCCTGATACTGACACTGACCCTGATACTGACACTGACACTGAGCCTAACCCTGACCCTGACACTGACCCTGTATAGAGCTTACATTCTCCTGTTTTCTTTCTCTCTCTCTTTCATTCTCCTGTTTTCTTTCTCTCTCTTACATTCTCCTGTTTTCTTTCTCTCTCTTACATTCTCCTGTTTTCTTTTCTCTCTCTTTCATTCTCCTGTTTTCTTTCTCTCTCTTACATTCTCCTGTTTTCTTTCTCTCTCTCTTTCATTCTCCTGTTTTCTTTCTATCTCTTACATTCTCCTGTTTTCTTTCTCTCTCTCTTACATTCTCCTGTTTTCTTTCTCTCTCTTACATTCTCCTGTTTTCTTTCTCTCTCTTACATTCTCCTGTTTTCTTTCTCTCTCTTACATTCTCCTGTTTTCTTTCTCTCTCTCTTACATTCTCCTGTTTTCTTTCTCTCTCTTCATTCTCCTGTTTTCTCTCTCTCTCTTACATTCTCCTGTTTTCCTTCTCTCTCTCTTACATTCTCCTGTTTTCTTTCTCTCTCTCTTACATTCTCCTGTTTTCTTTCTCTCTCTTACATTCTCCTGTTTTCTTTCTCTCTCTCTTACATTCTCCTGTTTTCTTTCTCTCTCTTACATTCTCCTGTTTTCTTTCTCTCTCTCTTACATTCTCCTGTTTTCTTTCTCTCTCTCTTACATTCTCCTGTTTTCTTTCTATCTCTTACATTCTCCTGTCTCTCTCTTACATTTCTCTGTTTTCTCTCTCTCTTACATTCTCCTGTTTTTCTTTTCTCTTACATTCTCCTGTTTTCTTTCTCTCTCTTACATTCTCCTGTTTTCTTACATTCTCCTCTTTCTCTCTCTTACATTCTCCTGTTTTCTTTCTCTCTCTTACATTCTCCTGTTTTCTTTCTCTCTCTCTTACATTCTCCTGTTTTCTTTCTCTCTCTTACATTCTCCTGTTTTCTTTCTCTCTCTTACATTCTCCTGTTTTCTTTCTCTCTCTCTTACATTCTCCTGTTTTCTTTCTCTCTCTCTTACATTCTCCTGTTTTCTTTCTCTCTCTCTTTCATTCTCCTGTTTTCTTTCTCTCTCTCTTACATTCTCCTGTTTTCTTTCTCTCTCTCTTACATTCTCCTGTTTTCTTTCTCTCTCTCTTATAGCTCCTGTTTTTTTTTGTTATACTATTCTGATTGAATACTGCACTGTTGGGAAGGACTTGGAAGTTAATCATTCCATTGTACTTGTGCATGTGACAAATAAAACGTGAAACTGGGCCCTACAACGAGTGGAATGTTGTGGTACCCAGGCTAGTGTTGAGACACAGCTCTGAAGTGGTACCAAGGCTAGAACTGAATCATCCCACATTTCATCAGAATCTTAGTGTCAAAGGGCATGTTTGATGAGTCAACACAGCTCCACTCTCCGCATAACCCTGGACAGTAAGCATGTCTTATGGGTGGACAGTAAACATGTCTTATGGGTGGACAGTAAACATGTCTTATGGGTGGACAGTAAACATGTCTTATGGGTGGACAGTAAACATGTCTTATGGGTGGACAGTACGCATGTCTTATGGGTTGACAGTAAACATGTCTTATGGGTGGACAGTAAACATGTCTTATGGGTGGACAGTAAACATGTCTTATGGGTGGACAGTAAACATGTCTTATGGGTGGACAGTAAACATGTCTTATGGGTGGACAGTACGCATGTCTTATGGGTGGACAGTACACATGTCTTATGGGTGGACAGTAAACATGTCTTATGGGTGGACAGTAAACATGTCTTATGGGTGGACAGTACACATGTCTTATGGGTGGACAGTAAACATGTCTTATGGGTGGACAGTAAACATGTCTTATGGGTGGACAGTAAACATGTCTTATGGGTGGACAGTAAACATGTCTTATGGGTGGACAGTACACATGTCTTATGGGTGGACAGTAAACATGTCTTATGGGTGGACAGTAAACATGTCTTATGGGTGGACAGTACACATGTCTTATGGGTGGACAGTACACATGTCTTATGGGTGGACAGTACACATGTCTTATGGGTGGACAGTACGCATGTCTTATGGCTGGACAGTACACATGTCTTATGGGCTGTCATTCATAACCACAGAAAAGCACTGTCACAGCTTTGTCTGTCATTCATAACCACAGGAAAGCACTGTCACAGCTTTGGCTGTCATTCGTAACCACAGGAAAGCACTGTCACAGCTTTGGCTGTCATTCATAACCACAGGAAAGCACTGTCACAGCTTTGTCTGTCATTCATAACCACAGGAAAGCACTGTCACAGCTTTGGCTGTCATTCGTAACCACAGGAAAGCACCGTCACAGCTTTGTCTGTCATTCATAACCACAGGAAAGCACTGTCACAGCTTTGGCTGTCATTCGTAACCACAGGAAAGCACTGTCACAGCTTTGGCTGTCATTCGTAACCACAGGAAAGCACTGTCACAGCTTTGCCTGTCATTCATAACCACAGGAAAGCACTGTCACAGTTTTGGCTGTCATTTATAACCACAGGAAAGCACTGTCACAGCTTTGGCTGTCATTCGTAACCACAGGAAAGCACTGTCACAGCTTTGGCTGTCATTCGTAACCACAGGAAAGCACTGTCACAGCTTTGGCTGTCATTCGTAACCACAGGAAAGCACTGTCACAGCTTTGTCTGTCATTCATATGTCACAGCTTTGGCTGTCATTCGTAACCACAGGAAAGCACTGTCACAGCTTTGGCTGTCATTCGTAACCACAGGAAAGCACTGTCACAGCTTTGGCTGTCATTCGTAACCACAGGAAAGCACTGTCACAGCTTTGCCTGTCATTCATAACCACAGGAAAGCACTGTCACAGTTTTGGCTGTCATTCATAACCACAGGAAAGCACTGTCACAGCTTTGGCTGTCATTCGTAACCACAGGAAAGCACTGTCACAGCTTTGGCTGTCATTCGTAACCACAGGAAAGCACTGTCACAGCTTTGGCTGTCATTCGTAACCACAGGAAAGCACTGTCACAGCTTTGTCTGTCATTCATATGTCACAGCTTTGGCTGTCATTCGTAACCACAGGAAAGCACTGTCACAGCTTTGGCTGTCATTCGTAACCACAGGAAAGTACTGTCACAGCTTTGGCTGTCATTCATAACCACAGGAAAGTACTGTCACAGATTTGTCTGTCATTCATAACCACAGGAAAGTACTGTCACAGCTTTGTCTGTCATTTATAACCACAGGAAAGCACTGTCACAGCTTTGTCTGTCATTCATAACCACAGGAAAGCATTGTCACAGCTTTGGCTGTCATTCATAACCACAGGAAAGCACTGTCACAGCTTTGTCTGTCATTCATAACCACAGGAAAGCACTGTCACAGCTTTGTCTGTCATTCATATGTCACAGCTTTGGCTGTCATTCGTAACCACAGGAAAGCACTGTCACAGCTTTGGCTGTCATTCGTAACCACAGGAAAGCACTGTCACAGCTTTGACTGTCATTCATAACCACAGGAAAGTACTGTCACAGATTTGTCTGTCATTCATAACCACAGGAAAGTACTGTCACAGCTTTGTCTGTCATTCATAACCACAGGAAAGCACTGTCACAGCTTTGTCTGTCATTCATAACCACAGGAAAGCACTGTCACAGCTTTGTCTGTCATTCATAACCACAGGAAACCACTGTCACAGCTTTGTCTGTCATTCATAACCACAGGAAAGCACTGTCACAGCTTTGGCTGTCATTCATAACCACAGGAAAGCACTGTCACAGCTTTGTCTGTCATTCATAACCACAGGAAAGCACTGTCACAGCTTTGTCTGTCATTCATAACCACAGGAAAGCACTGTCACAGCTTTGTCTGTCATTCATAACCACAGGAAAGCACTGTCACAGCTTTGTCTGTCATTCGTAACCACAGGAAAGCACTGTCACAGCTTTGTCTGTCATTCATAACCACAGGAAAGCACTGTCACAGCTTTGTCTGTCATTCATAACCACAGGAAAGCACTGTCACAGCTTTATCTGTCATTCATAACCACAGGAAAGCACTGTCACAGCTTTGGCTGTCATTCATAACCACAGGAAAGCACTGTCACAGCTTTGACTGTCATTCATAACCACAGGAAAGCACTGTCACAGCTTTGTCTGTCATTCATAACCATAGGAAAGCACTGTCACAGCTTTGACTGTCATTCATAACCACAGGAAAGCACTGTCACAGCTTTGACTGTCATTCATAACCACAGGAAAGCACTGTCACAGCTTTGTCTGTCATTCATAACCACAGGAAAGTACTGTCACAGCTTTGTCTGTCATTCATAACCACAGGAAAGCACTGTCACAGCTTTGTCTTTTTGTCATCATTTTATTTCATCCTTTATTTTCTCCTATTTGACAAGATGGCCGACTGAGCCAAGACAAAATATATCCCAGTGTTTGTGATCCTCCATGAATCACTATTGAGCTTGTGACAAGTGTTAACAATGAAGCAGACATGTTAGACGTAGTGTGAGGAGCTCAGTGTTCTGTCTACTAAAGCAGAGAGGTTCCAGTTCAGTTGTGTTGTCCACATCATCCTCCATATGTCCTTTGGGGGGAGCAGTTTCTGAAGTGTGCCTCCTGATTCTTCTTCAGATGAAATCTGGGACTGTAGGAATTCACAGTTAGTCAGCCGACACAATCGGTGCAGCTTAAAATAAAATAACTCTTCAAAGATTCCAAGTCTATAAAAAGGAGTGGTGTGTTGGGGAGTGAGGGTCAGAGGTGGTCGCTAGTCTGCCTGGTGATGCACATGGAGTCCAGTCCATATGATGGTCCTGTAGAAGCAGTATCCCGTTCAAATTCCTTCACAGTGAAATCTTCCTCATTCCTCCCTTCCTTGAAGTAATCACTGATTAGACATGACAGAACAGGTGAACAAACCCAAGGCTGCCTTCACATGGCTTCCATCTGTCCAGACAGTCATTCAGACAGAAGCTTTGAGTTGAGTCAGTTCATCCCACACTCCACACCCTCCTCCCACAGCGCTAGTGAGGTGGCGGCCGGGCCTGGCCCAACATCCTGAGCCGGCTCTGGTCGATGACGTCTAGAAGGTTCTTGGCGTCTACGGCCAGGGCGTGGGCGGCCGTCAGCATCTGTTTCTTGTAGTCCTGCTGCAAGCTGGTCATGACGTACTGCTGGGCCAGCTTCATCTTGTTGATCAGCTCCGCCAGGTCAGAGTTCAACAGCTTCTGGGCCATCTCCACCTTTAAGATAAGATAGTACTTTATTAAAACAGAAATGTTCCATATATTATTATTATTATTATTATTATTATAATATATTGAAAGATAAAATAAAAATAGGTTCAGCGAAAGAACAGGGTGCACATATTCCAGTTTTATATAACTAACTAAAACAAAATGTCCTGTATAAGAGGGGGCAGACGGGACTAACATAGTGCTGGATCAGAAGAGGCCCATGCCTGGTTAACGTACCTCTCTGTGTGTGCTAGCTGGAAGTAACGTGATTGTTTCATCCACTGTGGCCAGGAGTGTTCTCAGTGCCAGACCCACATCCTGAAACACAAATATACTCATATGAACCAATCCTAGAAATCTGTTCTTTCCCATGTAGCTTAGCTGGTAGAGCATGGCACTTGCAACGCCAATGTTGTGGGTTCGATTCCCACTGGGGACCAGTATGAAAATGTGTACACTCACTACTGTAAGTCTCTCTGGATAAGAGAGTCTGCTAAATGACTCACTACTGTAAGTCTCCCTGGATAAGAGAGTCTGCTAAATGACTCACTACTGCAAGTCTCCCTGGATAAGAGAGTCTGCTAAATGACTCACTACTGTAAGTCTCTCTGGATAAGAGAGTCTGCTAAATGACTCACTACTGTAAGTCTCTCTGGATAAGAGAGTCTGCTAAATGACTCACTACTGTAAGTCTCTCTGGATAAGAGCTTCTGCTAAATGACTCACTACTGTAAGTCTCTCTGGATAAGATCGTCTGCTAAATGACTCACTACTGCAAGTCTCCCTGGATAAGAGAGTCTGCTAAATGACTCACTACTGTAAGTCTCTCTGGATAAGAGAGTCTGCTAAATGACTCACTACTGTAAGTCTCCCTGGATAAGAGAGTCTGCTAAATGACTCACTACTGTAAGTCTCTCTGGATAAGAGAGTCTGCTAAATGACTCACTACTGTAAGTCTCCCTGGATAAGAGAGTCTGCTAAATGACTCACTACTGTAAGTCTCTCTGGATAAGAGAGTCTGCTAAATGACTCACTACTGTACGTCTCTCTGGATAAGAGAGTCTGCTAAATGACTCACTACTGTACGTCTCTCTGGATAAGAGAGTCTGCTAAATGACTCACTACTGTACGTCTCTCTGGATAAGAGAGTCTGCTAAATTACTCACTACTGTACGTCTCTCTAGATAAGAGAGTCTGCTAAATGACTCACTACTGTAAGTCTCTCTGGATAAGAGAGTCTGCTAAATGACTTACTACTGCAAGTCTCTCTGGACAAGAGAGTCTGCTAAATGACTCACTACTGTAAGTCTCCCTGGATAAGAGAGTCTGCTAAATGACCCACTACTATAAGTCTCTCTGGATAAGAGAGTCTGCTAAATGACTCACTACTGCAAGTCTCTCTGGACAAGAGAGTCTGCTAAATGACTCACTACTGTAAGTCTCTCTAGATAAGAGAGTCTGCTAAATGACTCACTACTGTAAGTCTCTCTAGATAAGAGAGTCTGCTAAATGACTCACTACTGTAAGTCTCCCTGGATAAGAGAGTCTGCTGAAGGTAAAATGGATAAATCACTTCCAAAAAGAACGAAACGTAAACGTTTTGCTACAATGAACCCTGGTGATTGAATGTGGAGACGATGAACACTGTGTCTCTCCTACCTTGACCATTGGCACGTATTCCTCGGGAGGCGCAGGCTGAATTTTACTGGACATCTCGATGACAGCCTTCACCAGTCCTGTGACGTTCTCATAGACCTTGTCATTAGAGCGGTCCAGGTTGGCAGTGGGGGGTGGACTGATCTCCTGAGGCTGGAGCTGAATGAAGGAGAAAAATACACTGTGAGCAGAGATGGAGAAATGACAGCGGGTCAGATGATTCATATAATGTTCAACCTTGCATTTCTTAACTCTCACCAATAGATGGCAGTATATATCACCAGTCAGTCAACACCACAGTCATTCATGGTAGTAAATCACAATGACAAAACACCCAAGGAATTTGAAATGTTTATAGAGACTGTCACCAGGGGCTAAATCAAGTCAAACATATCCTTGAAATTGTACATTGGGTCTAGAGAGGGTTAGAGGTTATGTTAGGAAGATGTCAGCATCTGGAATAAACAATACTTTCTATAATGGAGTTATTTGGAATTCAGCCTTATTCCTAAATCATGTCAAATGTGTGAAAAGTGCCCAGATCCCATTTAGAAAGAAGTCAATGTGTTATGTTTAGGATTCAGAGGGTTGTTTGAAACAATGTCGTAGACAAACACATTATTATGGCCACACAAACACAGATCTGAACATACACAAGCACTACATGGCCCACTATAAGACCGCTACATGGCCCACTATAAGACCGCTACATGGCCCACTATAAGACCACTACATGGCCCACTATAAGAACGCTACATGGCCCACTATAAGACCACTACATGGCCCACTATAAGAACTCTACACGGCCCACTATAAGACCTCTACATGGCCCACTATAAGAACGCTACATGGCCCACTATAAGACCACTACATGGCCCACTATAAGACCGCTACATGGCCCACTATAAGACCACTACATGGCCCACTATAAGACCTCTACATGGCCCACTATAAGACCTCTACATGGCCCACTATAAGACCTCTACATGGCCCACTATAAGACCTCTACATGGCCCACTATAAGACCCCTACATGGCCCACTATAAGACCTTTACATGGCCCACTATAAGAACGCTACATGGCCCACTATAAGACCTCTACATGGCCCACTATAAGACCACTACATGGCCCACTATAAGACCCACTTTATCGATGGTAAAGAGGTGTTGTGTCAGTACGGTGAATGGAAGAAATGCATTAGGATGAGAAGGCTAAAGTGGTTCAGTGAACAGACAACAGGTGAATGAACCCTGTCTGAGTCCCAAATGGCACCCTATTTCTTATATACTATACTTCTGACCAGGACCCTCTGGTCTAAAGTAGTACACTATATAGGGAATGGGGTGCCATTTGTAAAGCGCCCCAGATCAGATGATGCATTAGAAGTTGACTGTTACCAGAGATACAGATGGACTCCATTGTCCCACCCCACTACACAACCCAACCCATAGCCTGCTTTTCAGCATCAAATTACAACTGATTGACAACTCTGTGAGAAGTTAGGTCTAAAGACACACACACACACACACACACACACACACACACACACGTATGAACGTACACACACACATTCACAGTGTTCTCTTACCCGCCAGGGCTAAGTTCAAGTAAGGCAGAGGCAAGAGGGACAGAAGAGGGAGAAGATATTAATGCAACAAGCATTAACAGTACACGCAACAACACCAGAGAGCAAAGTGTCATCCAAATAAATACGGTTTTGGAGAGGTTGGTTGAGTAAATACCGAAATATCTACAGAGGTGGTGGTGACTCAAATGTTGTGGTCATGAAACTTTGTCTGTGTTTATACAGGCAGCCCAATTCTGAAAATCTACCTAATTATTGGCAAAGGATCTGATTGGTCAAAAGACCAATTACTGGCAAAATATCAGAATTGTGCTGCCTGTGTAAATGTAGTCTTTGTGTTTTATGTGACACATGTTTATCTTTTGCATGAATCCCACTAATTCCCTCATCAGAACAGGGAACAGGTTGCCATGCTAGTACAGTACTGAGTACATAGTAGTATAGGGTCACAAATGACATCCTATTTCCTATATAGTGCAAAACGTTTTACCACTAGGGCCTATGGGGCTCTGGTCAAAAGCAGTGTACTATATAGGGAATAGGAAACCATTTGTGATGCGTCCTATCATAGCCCAGTCTGACCATCTCAGTTCCAGTCATGATGGGCTGATAATGTCCATGTCAGTGTTTACATGTTGGCTTCTTTCTCAGGAACAAGGAACCACATTAGCTAGACTATTCCTCTTGTTAAATCATTTTCCACGCTGATGGTAAGAAGGCAGTGTAATGGAAAGAGTGTGTTCCTTCCCAGGGTGCATTGCAGGCCTGACTGCCTGGTCGATCGTGTGGTATTTATGAGCGTGTTTGGAGAAGGAGGAGAGAGGGGGTGAACTACAGCTGGGACTGCTTTAGCTGAGGCTTAGGGTGCACCCCAAAAGGCCCCCTCTTCCCTATTTAGTGCACTGCTTTTGACCAGGGCCCATAGGACTCTGGTCAAAAGAACTGTAGTGCACTATATAGGGAATAGTGTGCCATTTGTGACGCACACAGCCTAATGACACCAAGGCAGTGGTAGCAGAGCAGAGCTAACAGTTTGGATAACTTCGGGAAGGTAACGCTCCTGGATGTTCTATGCTGACACAGAGAAACTCAAGCGGACTGTTGCCATAGTAACCATCGCTGGGGAAAATAGTGACATCTCCGGTGTTTTGGGTGTCATAGAAAAGGGGAAGTCTGTGTAGTTGAAATACAGTGGTAGTCGTTGTGATCTGGCCAACATGGTAAAGTCATGTAGGAATGTTCTAACAGAAATAGGGACAGTTAGTCATGTTTTAGAAGCATAGTCATGAACTTCTCAGTTTAAAGATAGAATCCTTAATTGCAACATCCATTCTTGCACGTATAAATGAATTAAACACTGAATGTACAAAACATTAAGGACACCTGCTCTTTCCATGACAGACTGACCAGGTGAAAAACTATGATCCCTTATTGATGTCACCTGTTAAATCCACTTCATCAGTGTAGATGAAGGGGAGGAGACAGGTTAAAGAAGGATTTTTAAGACTTGAGACAATTGAGACATGGGTATGGTAGTAGGTGCCAGGTGCACCGGTTTGAGTCAAGAACTGCAACACTGCTGGGTTTTTCACACTCAACAGTTTCCCGTGTGTATCAAGAATGGTCCACCACCCAAAGGACATCCAGCCAACTTGACAACTGTGGGAAGCATTGGAGTCAACATGGGCCAGCATCCCTGTGGAACGCTTTCAACACCTTGTAGAGTCCATGCCCATACAAATTGAGGGCTGTTCAGAGGGCAAAAGGGAGGGGGTGCAACTCAATATTAGGAAGGTGTTCCTAATGTTTTGTCCACTCAGTGTATATACCCCATTGATATTTGAAGAATATAACTTGTAAATGCCTCAGGAGCTTAGTTCAACTGTCGTACCTCAGCAGAACCCAACATATGAACTTGTTTTACTCTGATGTTTGTAAACAAAGTAAATGTAAACAAACACTGTCTAGCCTCAAAACATGGTTACAACTAGCATGTTGATATCATGGATGGCCAGTCCTTGCATCCACAGCTCTGTCTATGAATTTGAACGTGGTTACATTTCTCCAGGTCCATCCCTCAGCTTTTACCAAAACAGAGGTGGGGTGACCCACTTCGTTATCATTTCAATCTAGCTTTAAAATGATGGATGAACACTTTGTTTTGGAGTGCACATGCAAAAGTAGAATACCAACACAATAACTACAAAGAAATTGAAACAACTTTGAGACATGTAAATCTGTGGGCTTAAATTGAGCAATAAAGCCAAATCACTGGATTGTTGTGGAATGCGTGTACAGTTTGATTGGTAGAATAAACATGTGAGCATCAACTTACCTTCACTCCCTCATTGTAGCTGTCCACGGGGTTCAGGCTGGCCAGACTACCCAGGTGACTGGGGGCTCCAGGACGGGGGGGTTTCTTTGGTGGAGATGCATGTTCTGTGGAGGCAAAGGACCCATCAGATACTGGAGTACAAAAGAATCAACAGATACCTAAACTACAACATATAGTACAATATATGCATGTTATGTGGAGGCGAAGGACCATCATCAGTTACATAAGGAATAAATCCAACACATGACTATATGGAAGATGCACAGGAATTGTAGCATTTCTTATCAAACCCTCACAGATTCAACAATATTCCTATCAAATATCTACTATTATGGCAGCAGAAACTAACACAGGCCTAGCAGAAATAGACAAATTGTCAGCCTGTCAACATAGTTTAGCAGTTAAAATGGTTGAGGAATGTGCTAGAACAGTTGAGGGAGTCAGAGTTAGAGTCTGAATCAGTCAGAGTCAGAGCCAGTCAGAGTTAGAGTCAGTCAGAGTTAGAGTCAGAGCCAGTCAGAGCCAGTCAGAGTCAGAGTTAGAGCCAGTCAGAGTCAGAGCCAGTCAGAGTTAGAGCCAGTCAGAGATAGAGTCAGTCAGAGGCAGAGCCAGTCAGAGTCAGAGCCAGTCAGAGTTAGAGCCAGTCAGAGATAGAGTCAGTCAGAGTCAGAGCCAGTCAGAGTCAGAGCCAGTCAGAGTCAGAGCCAGTCAGAGTTAGAGCCAGTCAGAGTCAGAGCCAGTCAGAGTCCGAGCCAGTCAGAGTCAGAGCCAGTCAGAGTTAGAGCCAGTCAGAGTCAGAGCCAGTCAGAGTTAGAGCCAGTCAGAGTTAGAGCCAGTCAGAGTCAGAGCCAGTCAGAGTCAGAGCCAGTCAGAGTCAGAGCCAGTCAGAGTTAGAGTCAGAGCCAGTCAGAGCCAGTCAGAGTCAGAGCCAGTCAGAGTTAGAGCCAGTCAGAGTTAGAGTCAGTCAGAGTTAGAGTCAGAGCCAGTCAGAGTTAGAGTCAGTCAGAGTTAGAGTCAGTCAGAGTTAGAGTCAGAGCCAGTCAGAGTTAGAGCCAGTCAGAGTTAGAGCCAGTCAGAGTTAGAGTCAGAGCCAGTCAGAGTTAGAGCCAGTCAGAGTTAGAGTCAGTCAGAGTTAGAGTCAGAGCCAGTCAGAGCCAGTCAGAGTCAGAGTTAGAGCCAGTCAGAGTCAGAGCCAGTCAGAGTTAGAGCCAGTCAGAGTTAGAGTCAGTCAGAGTTAGAGCCAGTCAGAGTTAGAGTCAGTCAGAGTTAGAGTCAGAGCCAGTCAGAGCCAGTCAGAGTCAGAGTTAGAGCCAGTCAGAGTCAGAGCCAGTCAGAGTTAGAGCCAGTCAGAGATAGAGTCAGTCAGAGGCAGAGCCAGTCAGAGTCAGAGCCAGTCAGAGTTAGAGCCAGTCAGAGATAGAGTCAGTCAGA
Organism: Oncorhynchus clarkii lewisi; assembly: GCF_045791955.1. Lineage (NCBI taxonomy): Eukaryota > Metazoa > Chordata > Actinopteri > Salmoniformes > Salmonidae > Oncorhynchus > Oncorhynchus clarkii. The sequence continues at coordinate 8,736,561 of NC_092149.1, read as the reverse complement.
GTCAGAGCCAGTCAGAGTCCGAGCCAGTCAGAGTCAGAGCCAGTCAGAGTTAGAGCCAGTCAGAGTCAGAGCCAGTCAGAGTTAGAGCCAGTCAGAGTTAGAGCCAGTCAGAGTCAGAGCCAGTCAGAGTTAGAGCCAGTCAGAGTTAGAGCCAGTCAGAGTCAGAGCCAGTCAGAGTCAGAGCCAGTCAGAGTCAGAGCCAGTCAGAGTTAGAGTCAGAGCCAGTCAGAGCCAGTCAGAGTCAGAGCCAGTCAGAGTTAGAGCCAGTCAGAGTTAGAGTCAGTCAGAGTTAGAGTCAGAGCCAGTCAGAGTTAGAGTCAGTCAGAGTTAGAGTCAGTCAGAGTTAGAGTCAGAGCCAGTCAGAGTTAGAGCCAGTCAGAGTTAGAGCCAGTCAGAGTTAGAGTCAGAGCCAGTCAGAGTTAGAGTCAGAGCCAGTCAGAGTTAGAGCCAGTCAGAGTTAGAGTCAGTCAGAGTTAGAGTCAGAGCCAGTCAGAGTTAGAGTCAGTCAGAGTTAGAGTCAGAGCCAGTCAGAGCCAGTCAGAGTCAGAGTTAGAGCCAGTCAGAGTCAGAGCCAGTCAGAGTTAGAGCCAGTCAGAGTTAGAGCCAGTCAGAGTCAGAGCCAGTCAGAGCCAGTCAGAGTCAGAGCCAGTCAGAGTTAGAGCCAGTCAGAGTCAGAGCCAGTCAGAGCCAGTCAGAGTTAGAGCCAGTCAGAGTCAGAGCCAGTCAGAGTTAGAGCCAGTCAGAGTCAGAGCCAGTCAGAGTCAGAGCCAGTCAGAGTCAGAGCCAGTCAGAGTTAGAGCCAGTCAGAGTTAGAGCCAGTCAGAGTCAGAGCCAGTCAGAGTTAGAGCCAGTCAGAGTTAGAGCCAGTCAGAGTCAGAGCCAGTCAGAGTCAGAGTCGGTGTCAGAGTCGGTGTCAGAGTCGGTCGGAGTTAGAGCCGGTGTCGGTGTCAGAGTCAGTCAGAGTTAGTCAGAGTCGGTGTCAGAGCTCGTCAGAGTTAGAGAACCAGGGGAACAGTGAAAACAATAAGTGTAAGGTAAACTTGTAATTACATTGGCTGAGACATTACCTGGTTTGCCTATGGGTTGGTATATGTGCTGGTTTCCTGTCTGCACAAACAAACACAAACAAGCAGTTGAAATAAACGAGCAGGATTTATTCCACATTTCCAACAGCGTTTTCCCACAACATCCCAGTGAGCAGTCTCTCTGGTGTCATCTGTGTTGTTGTGGTCTCTCCACCAACACTCAAAATACTCTTGCTGCTTGGATACACAGACCTAACCGGACCACAGCCAACCACCGCGGCGTTCCACAGTAAAAACACATCTCTGCTTTACTGTGATAGCCCGAAAACAAACTGTAGAACGGTATGTTATGCAGTATTCCCTGTTTACATTTAAGTCAATAAAACACTTGCTTATTGAAGTTTACAGAATAGCCTAGAGGTTATTGAGAGTTGTATTCAATATTTTAGTGCATTAACTCAACATGCTGAACGGCTATCCATCAGTCCTTGGCTTCATCCTCTGCCTGGCTATAATTATTATCAGGGAGACAGATTCTGACAGTTATCTCGCCATGAAGCAAGATTTGGGTTTTGCAAATTGCCCAGTAAAATAGAGTGGATTGCATGAGAGCTGCTGCATTAATGTGGACAGTGTTTTAAACTAAGAGTGGGTTTGGTTTGGGGCTATACCCTTCTAATGGTCCATGCAGCTCAGAACACAGCTGTCCATACAGCTCAATGTAATGATACTGAGCAATGACAGGGAACAAATTAAATGGTTCTACATTCTATGTCCTAATAGTTCTATGTTCTAATAGTTCTACATTCTAATAGTTCTACATTCTATCTCCTAATAGTTCTACATTCTATGTTCTCATAGTTCTACATTCTAATAGTTCTACATTCTATGTCCTAATAGTTCTACATTCTATGTCCTAATAGTTCTACATTCTATGTCCTAAAAGTTCTACATTCTATGTCCTAATAGTTCTATGTTCTAATAGTTCTACATTCTAATAGTTCTACATTCTATCTCCTAATAGTTCTACATTCTATGTTCTCATAGTTCTACATTCTAATAGTTCTACATTCTATGTCCTAATAGTTCTACATTCTATGTCCTAATAGTTCTACATTCTATGTCCTAAAAGTTCTACATTCTATGTCCTAATAGTTCTAGGTACTATGTCCTAATAGTTCTAACAGTTCTACATTCTATGTTCTAATAGTTATACGTTCTATGTTCACACAGTTCTACATTCTATGTTCTAATAGTTCTACATTCTATGTTCTAATAGTTCTACATTCTATGTTCTAATAGTTCTACATTCTATGTTCTAATAGTTCTATATTCTATGTTCAAACAGTTCTACATTCTATATTCTGAAAGAATATATAATGTAGAACTATACATGAGAACAGATGGATATTCCTTCATATCAGTCAGTGTTCCTTTATTCTCCTTTTAAGCCCAGTAAACATGTTGGTATCCTAACGTGAATTCAAAGAGCAAAGGCTAAATCTTCAACCATTCTTTTTTTAAATGTTATTATCAATATATATTTACAATTGTTGGTCCCAAGATGATCTGTGTGAATCTGTTAACCCCTTGACTTTCCTTTTTCCAGTTGAAGGTAAATCCCCAGAGTGCTAAAACAAACACATACAACTTGCTTATGGAATGCCTATGCAGTAAGCATGTCCAGTGCATTCAGAAAGTATTCAGACCCCTTGACTTTTTACACATTTTGGAAAAACAAGGTTTTTATCACAATTACATAAGTATTTAGACCCTTTACTCAGTACATTGTTGAAGCACCATTGGCAGTGATTACCACCTCGAGCCTTCTTGGGTATGAAGCTAGAAGTTTCTCCCATTCTTCTCTGCAGATCCTCTCAAGCTCTGTCAGGTTGGATGGGGAGCGTTGCTGCACAGCTATTTTCAGGTCTCTCCAGAGATGTTACATCGGGTTCAATTCTGGGCTCTGGCTGGGCAACTCAAGGACAATCAGAGAATGCCACTCTTGAGTTGTCTTGGCTGTGTACTGATGGTCGTTGTCCTGTTGGAAGGTGAACTTTCACCCCAGTCTGAGGTCCTGAGTGCTCTGGAGTAGGTTTTCATCAAGGATCTCTCTGTACTTTTCTCCGTTCATCTTTCCCTCGATCCTGACTAGTCTCCCAGTCTCTGCCGCTGAAAAACATCCCCACAGCATGATGCAGCCACCACCCTGTTTCCCCATAGGGATGATGCCAGGTTTCCTCCAGACGTGACATTTGGCATTCAGGCCAAAGAGTTCAATCTTGGTTTCATTAGTCCAGAGAATCTTGTTTCTCATGGTCTGAGAGTCCTTTAGGTATCCTTTGGCAAACTCCAAGCGTGCTGTCATGTGCCTTTTACTGAGGAGTGGCTTCTGGAAGGTTCTCTGGAAGGTTCTCCCAATTTCACACAGGAACTCTGGAGCTCTGTCAGAGTGACCATCAGGATCTTGATCACCTCCCTGACCAAAGCCCTTCTTCCCCGATTGCTCAGTTTGGCTGGGCGGCCAGCTCTAGGAAGAGTCTTGGTGGTTCCTAACTTCATTTAAGAATGATGGAGGCCACTGTGTTCTTGGTGCCCTTCAATGCTGCAGATATTATTTGGTACCCTTCCCCAGATCTGTTCCTTGACACAATTCTATCTCGGAGCTCTTCGGACAATTCCTTTGACTTCACGGCTTAGTTTTTGCTCTGACATGCACTGTCAACTGTAGGACCGTATATAGACAGGTGTGTGCCTTTCCAAATCATGTCCAATCAATTGAATTTACCACAGCTGGACAACAATCACGTTGTAGAAACATCTCTAAGGATGATCAATGGAAACAGGACGCACCTGAGCGCAATTTTGAGTTTCTTAGCTAAGGGTCTGAATACTTATGTAAATAAGGTATTTCAGTTTTCTATTTTTAATACATTTGAAAAAAAATCAAAAAACCTGTTTACGCTTTGTCATTATGGGGTATTGTGTGTAGATTGATGGGAATTTGTATTTATTTCTGTCACGCCCTGACCTTAGTTTTCTTTATTATTTTGGTTAGGTCAGGGTGTGACGAGGGTGATATATGTGTTTTTGTCCTGTTTTTGTATGTTTATGGGCTTGTTTCTAGTCTAGGTGTTTTTATGTCTATGGTTGCCTAGATTGGTTCTCAATCAGAAGCAGCTGTTTATCGTTGTCTCTGATTGGGGACCATATTTAGGTAGCCATATTCCTTGGGTATTTGGTGGGTTATTGTCTATGTCTAGTTGTCTGTGTCAGCACCAGTGTTTATAGCTTCACATTTGTTTTGTTGTTTTGTTAGTTTGTTTAAGTGCTCTTCCTTTAATAAAGAGGACTGTATTCTCATCACGCTGCGAAAAACAGAAGGGGTCTGAACACTTTCCGAATGCACAGTCTCTATTATGCATTTATATGTAGAAGCTCTCTGAGCCAAAGTCATGTTTTAAAAACTGATAGCATCTATCTGTCAGGGGGCCTCTGTTGCTATTTTACCACAAAACCATTCAGTAAGGAAAGCATTTATGCCTGCTAATATACTGCACTACAGCATAAATATAGAAATACTGGTTTGATTGACTTGAGCCTCTACACAGGCTGTCTGGGAGTGTTCTCTCCCACTGTACGACTGACGTACTGTAATACTCACTGACTCACTGTATAACTCACACACAACCCCAGGCTAGGAGTGGTACAACAAGAACAGACAACAGAGAGACATTGACGGGAACCCCCCGCCCCAGACAAAATCTCTTTAACTTCTTTTGAGTGAAAGCCCAAGGTATTTTGCATATTTGTGAGAGAGGTAAAGAGAACAGGAGATAGCGTTGACTGTTAATCCATCCAGGGCAACCAAGTAAAAAGAGGAGACTTACTGGGCCATGGAGGATGCCGTCGTCCCGGTCAATGCTGCCTCTGGAATTCCTTGAATCCGGCTTCTGGTTGTGACCGAGAGAGACACAGCAGGTTAAATGAATGATCGAACGAACAAACAAATGCTCAGACTGATTTCAACGTGGAAAACAATCATTATTTCTCTATATCACAGTGATAATGGACATTACTTTGCTATAACAGTGGTATGACATCTGATGCACTGATATTCAAATCAGTCAGATCAAATCAAAATGAATATACAATATCATGACAAATACAAATCACTGCTACGTAAACACAGGTGAAAATGGTAACGAGAGACATTCTCCACTTGATCCTTGGAGTGGTCATTATTATTTGTGTGTGTGTTGTATTGTAATATAGGGTTTCAGCTAATGTAAGCTAGCTAGTCTTTGACGTGACTCTCTGTTGCTGAGGCAAATGCGCTGCTCATCCAACTTGCAGAAGGATCGAGACCCAACAACTGCGCATGCATAAAACCCTTACATCGCTCATACCGTTTTCCACAAGAAAAGTCGACATTAGATTGCAGCTAAAATCACATCTTCTGAGCGACTTTATCTAATGCGCTGTAACGCGCCTACAGTTGTTTTAAATGGTTTTCCTGTGCACTTGTCGCTGTTATTTCTTGATGAGCATCAATTCTAGTATGATAATATTTGTTTTCTAGTATATTCATATTTTTTCTAGTATGCTAATATATTTTAACATCTACAGTAGTCGGCACATTCAATGATTTATCTTTCTAGCACTTCAACACAGAAGGAACAGTTGTACACAACTTAGAATCCCGCAGCGCAGCAAATGTACTCCTGCTGCTGCTCTGCCCGTTAACTTATTAAAACTTCAGTCTCACGCCAGCTGCCTGCCAAACTATTCTCATTCCTCTCTCCTTCCCTAATGCTGTACCAGTTTTCCCAGGAAGGACTTGAAAACCTGCATCCTTTGGACTGCTGTTCTCTGCTGGGTGTTTCAGTGCCTGGGAGGAGAGCATGGAGCTGCTAGGAATTCCATCAACAGGATGAGAGAGGTTCCCCACATTTACTCCTGTTTACACGGCTTGGCTCACTGACTGACTGGCTCACTGACTGACTGTCTGGCTCGCTGACTTACTGACTGACTGGCTCGCTGACTGACTTACACAAAGTGAACATGCAGCCAGATAGCGGTCTTTCTCTGTTCGCCTGCCTCTCTCTCTTCCTCCTTCTTTGTTTCTCTCTCTCTATCCCTCGCTGTCTCTATCTCTCCACCTCTGTCTCTTTCTCCCTCCCTATCTCTTTCCCTGGTCCTCTCCTTCCTTTCTTCTAGTAGTCCCTCCCCTTGTATGAAATAAGAGTCTACGGGTCTAAACTACATACAACCTACTCAGCTTTCCAGCGAAGAACATTTGCCTTCACCAACTGTGGGTCAAAATAAGTTTACCATACTTGACGGTGCATGGAGGGACAAACCTATCATTAGCTAGGAATTTGCTTTAGCCACACCTGGGCATGCACACGCACACACACACACACACACAATACAACACTTTAAGAACACACAAAAGTTGACAGCTTTGCCAAAGGTCTGAAAAACACAAGACGATGCTTTTTGTTTCCCCCTTTCTTCTCTGAATCGTCTTTGTCCGTTGAATGTAAAAAATGATCCAAGAAGTGAACTGAGGCGCTCTGGGACACATCTCAGAGATAATGATATGGTACTACTAAAATAACTGAGGGGTATGAAGCCAGTGCAAAACATAATGTATGACATCTGTGCACAGTTAACACAGGGCTTTCCAAGGAATGATGAAGTACATTTGTGTCAGACATTACAGTTGTAAGTAAACACCCTGAAAACAGAACATGAAGGGGCAGGTCTGTTATCTCCTGCATCACCATCAGAAGGGTTACAGGAGGCAGGTCTGTTATCTCCTGCATCACCATCAGAGGGGTTACAGGAGGCAAGTCTGTACAACGATCATGTGTGTGTGGGATGTGTGTGGTATAGGTGTGGTTTGTGTGTGTGTGGTATGTGTGTATGTATATATAGTGTGTCTGTGTGTGGGGTATGTGTGTGTGTGTATGTATATATATATATATAGTGTGCGTGTGTGTGTGCTTGTATGTGTGTGTGGTATACCACAGATCCATTATATACCACACATCCATTATATACCACACATCCATTATATACCACGGATCCATTATATACCACAGATCCATTATATACCACAGATCCATTATATACCACACATCCATTATATACCACACATCCATTATATACCACACATCCATTATATATATATATATAGTGTGTATGTGTGTGGTTTGTGTGTATGTATATATAGTGTGTGTGTGTGTGGTTTGTGTGTATGTATATACAGTGGGGGGAAAAAGTATTTAGTCAGCCACCAATTGTGCAAGTTCTCCCACTTAAAAAGATTAGAGAGGCCTGTAATTTTCATCATAGGTACACTTCAACTATGACAGACAAAATGAGAAAAAATAATCCAGAAAATCACATTGTAGTATTTTTAATGAATTTATTTGCAAATGATGGTGGAAAATAAGTATTTGGTCAATAACAAAAGTTTCTCAATACTTTGTTATATACCCTTTGTTGGCAATGACAGAGGTCAAACATTTTCTGTAAGTCTTCACAAGGTTTTCACACACTGTTGCTGGTATTTTGGCCCATTCCTCCATGCAGATCTCCTCTAGAGCAGTGATGTTTTGGGGCTGTTGCTGGGCAACACGGACTTTCAACTCCCTCCAAAGATTTTCTATGGGGTTGAGATCTGGAGACTGACTAGGCCACTCCAGGACTTTGAAATGCTTCTTACGAAGCCACTCCTTCATTGCCCGGGGCGGTGTGTTTGGGATCATTGTCATGCTGAAAGACCCAGGCACTTTTCATCTTCAATGCCCTTGCTGATGGAAGGAGGTTTTCACTCAAAATCTCACGATACATGGCCCCATTCATTCTTTCCTTTACACGGATCAGTCGTCCTGGTCCCTTTGCAGAAAAACAGCCCCAAAGCATGATGTTTCCACCCCCATGCATCACAGTCGGTATGGTGTTCTTTGGATGCAACTCAGCATTCTTTGTCCTCCAAACACGACGAGTTGAGTTTTTACCAAAAAGTTATATTTTGGTTTCATCTGACCATATGTCATTCTCCCAATCTTCTTCTGGATCATCCAAATGCTCTCTAGCAAACTTCAGACGGGCCTGGACATGTACTGGCTTAATTTGAGTCCCTGGCAGCGTAGTGTGTTACTGATGGTAGGCTTTGTTACTTTGGTCCCAGCTCTCTGCAGGTCATTCACTAGGTCCCCCCGTGTGGTTCTGGGATTTTTGATCACCGTTCTTGTGATCATTTTGACCCCACGGGGTGAGATCTTGTGTGGAGCCCCAGATCGAGGGAGATTATCAGTGGTCTTGTATGTCTTCCATTTCCTAATAATTGCTCCCACAGTTGATTTCTTCAAACCAAGCTGCTTACCTATTGCAGATTCAGTCTTCCCAACCTGGTGCAGGTCTACAATTTTGTTTCTGGTGTCCTTTGACAGCTCTTTGGTCTTGGCCATAGTGGAGTTTGGAGTGTGACTGTTTGAGGTTGTGGACAGGTGTATTTTATACTGATAACAAGTTCAAACAGGTGGCATTAATACAGGTAACGAGTGGAGGACAGAAAAGCCTCTTAAAGAAGAAGTTACAGGTCTGTGAGAGCCAGCGAGAGAGCCAGAAATCTTGCTTGTTTGTAGGTGACCAAATACTTATTTTCCACCATAATTTGCAAATAAATTCATAAAAAATCCTACAATGTGATTTTCTGTATACTTTTTTGCCCCACTGTATAGTGTGTGTGTGTGTGTGTGCTTGTATATGTGTGTGGTATGTGTGTATGTATATATAGTGTGTGTGTGTGTGGTTTGTGTGTATATACAGTATAGCGTGTGTGTTATTACCAGGAAGCGTTCCTCATGCTCCAGCCACCGCTGGTCCTCCTCCATCTGCTGCTGTTGCATCATCAGCTGTTCCTCCATCAGGAGGGGGGGCAGAACCTGACCCATCACCTGCATGTCCAGAGACCCCCTGTCCTGAGACAGACAGACACCCAGAGAGAAAGACAGACACACAGAGAGAGAGAGAGACAGAGAGAGCGACAGACAGACAGGCAGACAGACAGACAGACAGACAGACAGACAGACAGAGAGAGAGAGAGAGAGAGACAGATAGACAGACAGACAGAGAGACAGACAGACAGACAGACAGACAGACAGACAGACAGACACAGAGAGAGAGAGACAGAGAGAGAAAGAAAGAAAGAGAGAGAAAGACAGACAGAGCGAGACAGACACATGGAGAGAGAGAGAGAGAGAGAGAGAGAGAGACAGAGACAGAGAGTGAGAGAGAAAGAGATACAAATTGAGAGAGAAAGAAAGAGAGAAAAAGAGAGATTTAGAGAGAGAGAAAGATAGAGAGAGAGAGAATCAGTGTATTGTCCCTCACCAACCTAAATCGCTACTACAGTACCATCTTGTTATTGGGAGCACCAGGTGTACAACACTGGTCCATCCCCGGATCCTTACCTCCATGTTGGGAGACCACATGGGGAGGTCCTGCTGCCGGTGGTGGTTCCAGGTGTCATGGGGATCGTGGGATGCCTGGGGAGGGTACATCCCACTGGGGCCTGGGTATCCTGCCATCTGGGAAGGACAGGGGCCTTTGAATTAGTAATGTATCTACTTAGATCAGGAACAACCAATATCCCAACTACAAAAACAGAATCCCATGACATCTAGGGAAAGGCCTGTTATAACTACTGTATAAACACAGGGTACTGTCTAATGTCTCTCTGTCAGTGTGTTGTAGTAGCTAGGCTACCTGCTAGTGGTTATGCTGTTATAACTACTTTATAACAATGTACCAGCTCTCCTTGCTCTACCTGCTAGTGGTTATGCTGTTATAACTACTTTATAACACAATGTACCAGCTCTCCTTGCTCTACCTGCTAGTGGTTATGATGTTATAACACATTTAACATTTACATTAGAGTCATTTAGCAGATGCTCTTATCCAGAGTGACTTACAGGAGCAATTAGGGTTAAGTGCCTTGCTCAACGGTACATCGACAGATTTTTCACCTAGTCAGGGATTCAAACCAGTAACATTTCGGTTACTGGTCCAACGCTCTTAACCGCTAGGCTACCTGCCCCCCTGTGTACCAGCTCTCCTTGCTCTACCTGGTAGTGGGTGGGCTGCCCCAGGTGCTGTGGGCTGGGGTAGAACCCCTCACTGGAGCGTGGGCTGGGGTACCCTGGTCTGCTGGGCTATAGAGAGAGAGAGACAGAGAGCTCTGTTAAATACATGCTGCTGTTTCATCTCCATAGCTAGGTCTGGGTTAGATAGAGCTAGGTGTACGCACGCACGCACGCACGCACGCACGCACGCACACACACACACACACACACACACAAACTACAGATGCAATGTGTGTGGACAGTGTTAGAGCTGTCCAGAAGGGAAACAAAGAAAGGCTATGAAACAAGCAGGCAGTTAGTTCAACATTCACAAAAGAGTTATATGAGAGTTCTGGTGTTGGACTTAGTAGAGTTGATGGTTATTTTTGGTGCGGGATGGGGGGGGGGGGGGGGGGGATGAGGGTAGAATAATCATCTCCAATTCAGGGTGACATGTTGATAGGCAGGCAGGCAACAATCTCCTCCTCCACTGAGCATTGCACTCAGACTTTCCTTATATTTAATCACAGCGAGACATCTACCTTACAGACCTTTTCACAGTAAGCTTCTCGAGGCCAAACCTCCCGATTAGCAAAAGACAGTGAACGAAACAGAACAGGCTGTAAGTTACAACATGTGACAACACGGTGGAAATGAAACAGGAAATGATGTGCAAGTTACAGAGTTCAGATACTCATTTAGCATACGTACAATAGAAACATTCTACATGGTTGTACACAACGTTGGGATGGCTAAGATGACGACAACGGAAGCATCAACCAACCGTGTTGAAAAAGGACCAATGAGAGCAGCATGTTTTCATGGTAGAATAACAGTAGATTGCATCATCCAAAGATCTGGTGGGAGGAGACGTCACCCTGCTGTACAGTACTGCATCCCAAATGGAACCCTGTTCCCTAACATAGTGCCCTTCTTTCCTCCAGAGGCCTATGGGCCCAGGTCAAAAGTAGTGCACTACATAGGGGAAATGGGTGCCATTTGGGACAACGATTACACAAGCATCCAAACAGCTTAGTGTCACAATATTCAACAAAGAAAAACACTAAATCTACGATGGACCAAAACATGATTTATTTCTAAATGGAAGTTCATGTGACTCTAGTGTGTGTGCCATCATATTCAGTGTAAGTATTTAGCCCACAGCTTTGAACAAATCCACAATAATCATCTAACTAGATTTGAAGCCATGTTGTGTCTCTTGTCAAAGTGAAATAGCACTATAATGGATCACTGTTGCATCCTAACAGGAGCCCTATGAGAAACAGACAGTGATTTGTCTACATAACTTGACACTGAAACCCCTGGATTGGAGCTGGACAGTGTCCAGCCCTGCTGTGTGTCTTTCAGAGAGACACCACTAGACTGGAGTATGTCAAAACCTTTACAGCTCTGATCTATTTAATGCTGTGGCCCTCTGTGCTGTCCCACCAACACCAGTCCACCAATGGACTGCATGGGTCAGCTGCTGCTTTTGGGGTGGCTGCAGCCTGTCAGTGTGGAGGTGGGGGTAGAGGACCTGACAACCGCAGGGGGCATGGAGGGTGTAGTACTACCTGTGGTGGGGAAGGGGGTGCTCGCCAAAGCACAGGGACGGCTGAGAGCCAAAGCACAGGGAGGGCTTAGAGCCAAAGCACAGGGAGGGCTTAGAGCCAAAGCACAGGGAGGGCTGAGAGCCAAAGCACAGGGAGGGCTGACAGCCAAAGCACAGGGAGGGCTGAGAGCCAAAGCACGGGGAGGACTTAGAGCCAAAGCACAGGGAGGGCTGAAAGCCAAAGCACAGGGAGGGCTGAGAGCCAAAGCACAGGGAGGTATAGCATGATGATGATGATGACACAGACAGACGGACAGACAGACAGGCAGACAGACGGGAGGGACCGGACAGACGGGAGGGTCCAGACAGACAGACAGACAGACAGACAGACAGACAAGACAGACAGACAGACAGACAGACAGACAGACAAGACAGAGGGAGACAAGGGAACAGAGACACTGAGACACAGGGAGGTGTGGTCAGACACACGGACAGAGCACAACAAGCACATTGAGACATGATGGAACATTGCTGAAGACAAAGCCAGCTAGGTGATAAGCTGTAAGCAGAGAGCTGGTAGAGGAACTAATGGGGGAGGAGACCAGGGTCGTCAGTGGGGCGGAGAGCAGGGTCGTCAGTGTGGGAAGACAGCAGGGTAGTCAGTGGGGGAAAACAGCAAGGTAAAATAGTCTCTTGATAAAATAGTTCCCATCAATATTCATCACACAGTATTAGAAGATAAATGGTGGTTATAAAATAACTTCACAGATCTTCATTGTAAAGGGTTTAAACCCTGTTTCCCATGCTTGTTCAACATCTCACAGCAAGAACTGGCAAATCTGGTGCAGTCCACGAGGAGAAGATGCAGTGCAGTACTTAATGCAGCTGGTGGTCACACCAGATACTGACTGTTACTTTTGACCCCCTCTTTGTTCAGGGACACATTTCTGTTAGTCACATGTCTGTGGAACTTGTTCAGTTTATGTCTCAGTTATTGAATCTTGCTTTGTTCATACAAATATTTATGGACGTTAAGTTTTCTGAAAATAAACACAGTTGACAGTGAGAAGGCGTTTCTTTTTTTGCTGGGTTGATAAGGTGGCTGTACACAGAGCTGTTCAGTCACAGCAGCCAGCAGTGTTTGTCCATGGTGGAGACTAGTTCCTGAGAATAGGACCATGAGTTAACAATAGATAAGGCTTTAGATAAGGCGAACAGCTGCAGCAGAGAGAAAACTGGGAACAGAAATTACATTAGTATATCAGATAGAAAATTAAAGCTCTCTAAATAACATTAGAGGATGGAAGAGGTGAAGCTACGAAGAACGTTTCCCTCAGAATAATGTCTAACGGACAGACAGTCTGACCAACAGAACTGAAATTGTGGCTCCAAGCATGTAGACTCCACCTGACTCCATGTGTAATTCCTGAGGGAGTCACTGACTAAAGCCTCGAGCTTGACTGTACTGTTGTATTTATGTACAGTGTTTACAGATGTCATACCATGAAAACTCCTCTTGTAATGGGAGCAGCCAACTGACAGACTGACTGCCAAGATAGGTGTTGATGATAACGTCTGTGACCTCCTCGTGGCCAAGGCATAAAGATGCTGTGTGTGTGTGTGTCTATTAATGTGCTTATGTGTGTATGTGTGTGTGTCTATTAATGTGCTTCTGTGTGTGTGTGTCTATTAATGTGCTATGTGTGTGTGTGTGTGTGTGTGTGCGTGCGTGCGTGTGTGTGTGTCTATTAATGTACTTCTGTGTGTGTATAAAAGTGTGCATGTGACTCTCTATCTGTGTGTGTGTGTGTGTGTGTGTGTGTGTGTGTGTGTGTGTGTGTGTGTGTGTGTGTGTGTGTGTAAGCTCTTACTTTAGGCGGCGCCTCGTCGGACCCCCCTGAGTCCCAGGACACGGAGACCTGACGTCTCATCTCCATACGTGTCCTCTCCTTCTGCTGGAGCTTCTCCTCCTCCAATATCTGACTGCAGAGAGACAGAACAAACCACTGTCACTGTGTGTGTGTGTGTGTGTGTGTGATACTATCAGACTTCAGGAGTCAGGAACATAACTATAGTTTATCAGTTTAGCATCTCCTAAGACCTAAACCTGTGGTGCTGTGGCTTTGAGAGGGGAGAGACGAGGATGAGAGATACGCTGGATAAACACTGTAGAGGTTATTGTACTGTACTGTTATTGTACAAGGTGACAGGCTTCCCCACTAGAATTCAGGGATGGATATTGTTGCAGCGTAGCTACAGCCACAAGGTCCATGTCCTTCACTGTTAAGTCCTGCTACGTTCTGATGGTTTTGTTTACAGAGCTGTCCTGTTAGCTGACAGGGTGGGTTTCACACAGCTGAGTACTACAACAACCTTCCCCTGTAACCAGCTACATCCTCTTGCCCTGAGCTACAGTACATAGGATGCATACCAAATGGCTCCCTATTTCCTATATAGTGCACTACTTTTGACCAGAGCTCTATGGGCCTTGTTTAAAGTAGTGCACTATAAAGGGAATAGGGAGCCATTTGAGAGTCAGACAATATGGTACACACACAGGACCTTAAGGAATACAGAGTAGAGAAAGCAGACAGCGGTCCCCCTCCACCCAGCCTGGATCTGCTACAGTGATGTTATGCCTCTGGTCCACAGCACATGGAAACCCATTGGACAGGCACTAAAATAGAGGAAACTGCTCAAACACATGAACCAGCGTCCCTCCCCTCCACCCAGCCTGGATCTGCTACAGTGATGTTATGCCTCTGGTCCACAGCACATGGAAACCCATTGGACATGCACTAAAAGAGGGGAAACTGCTCAAACACATGAACCAGCGTCCCTCCCCTCAGACCTGCAATAGCCATTAGAGGAATAAGCCATTTATAGAAGCACACAATGAGAGGAGATGTGGGTCGACTCTACTGTACTGTTCTGTACTGTTCTACCTTTCAGCCAGCATCAACTCAGACCGCAATGTTCTGTGTTCTATCCTCCGTTCTGTCATCCAATGTCCAGTCTGAACAGAATGCAGGCAATTCACTGAGCCAAACATTCTTCTGGATGCTGAGAACTCTGGAGTGTCTCCTCCCAACTAAACAAAGAACAGATATGAAGTGGAGGGTCCTCCAGCCTAAATACAGGCAATAAACTGTGTCCCATGACCCCACAGTCTCTCTCTGTCCCTCACACTCCCTCTCTCCCTTTCTGTCTCTCTCTGTCTCTGTCTTTCTCTCAGGGAGGGAGGGCTATTTGTGGAAACAGCATTAGTCCTAGCTGCCATGCTGCCTTTGTACCTCTGTTCTTTAATGCCCAGATCAGTCACTCAATATAGTCTTCATTCACAGTCGCTGCTGTCCTTGTCTGTTCCTAAGGCTAGAACTGAGATGGGAAAACAATCATTTTCCCATAATGCCCCTTCATCCTGGAACATGTTTCAGAAGATTGTAAAGTTAGAGGAGTTAGTGTCTTTGCCTGTTAAGACTCTGATTGACAACACTGTTTGTGAAAACTGCAGTTGTTTCTAATCTTCAATAGTGTCTTTAACTTGTGACACTTTGTCTTTTGTGTGTATTCTGTATTTTTCTGTTTTCTGGACACGCTGCTATTCCCCTGTTTTGCCTTCTTGCCAGGTCTCCTTCGCAAAATAGGGTTTTAACCTCAATGGGTTTTACCTGGTTAAATAAAGGTTCAATTAATCAATAACTAAAACATGTGTGGTAGCAGCAGTAAATCAGACAAGAACAATGGGGACCACCTGTCCTGGTCATTCTCCAGAACACACAACACAAACCTGACCAGTCTGTTAACAAGTTACAGACAAATGAACAAAGCCCTGTTGCCTCTAATAACAAAAGTGTTCACAGTGTTGCTGACAAAATGTTGTATAAAGTATTACTTTCTGTTGACTAGCTAATAGCTAGTACCTTTAAAAACAAAATCAAACAGTCTGACAGTAACTCAACAGCATTACAATGGGAGCACACTGAATGCCATGCTAAATAACGCTCCAAACATATTCACTACTCACCAGCGTCACTTTGCTAGAGTTCCATATCATCACTGCTCAGAATAAGTCTGTGAAACTGTATTGTGAGGGTCCTGAATCAAATCCATTCCTTCACAGCCAACTACACCACTCCACATTTGCTCAAGGCAGACCTCAATAGGACATATTCAGTCAACTGAGTCACGGAGAGAAGGAGATAAGGAAGGAAAAGCCCTGACTGTTACCTTACAACAGTGGGAGTTGAGCTGCCTCTTGTGCTGCTAGAGGAACAGGAGACCATATCCACTTAGATAATCCATTAGGGGAGAGACGTCCAGTACGCATGAATCAAGTGTCCCAGAGACCAGACAGACACCCAGGCAGAGAGTCCCAGAGATCAGCCAGAGAACCAGGCAGAGAGTCCCAGAGACCAGACAGACAATCAGGCAGAGAGTCCCAGAGACCAGACAGACAACCAGGCAGAGAGTCCCAGAGACCAGACAGACAACCAGGCAGAGTCCCAGAGACCAGACAGACAACCAGGCAGAGAGTCCCAGAGACCAGACTGACAACCAGGCAGAGAGTCCCAGAGACCAGACAGACAACCAGGCAGAGAGTCCCAGAGACCAGACAGACAACCAGGCAGAGAGTCCCAGAGACCAGACAGACAATCAGGCAGAGAGTCCCAGAGACCAGACAGACAACCAGGCAGAGTCCCAGAGACCAGACAAACAACCAGGCAGAGAGTCCCAGAAACAAGGGTCTATTAGAACTGGAACAGCATTCAGTCAATAAAATAGTCTTCACAGGAGAACAGAATGGGGGACTCAGTCTGTTCAGTCCAGATCAGCTGCCTCCCCCCCATGCCTTCCCTTTTACTCTACTGGGCTACTCAGGCAGCGGGTTGCACTTGGCATCTGTCCAATAAATGCGCAGGCAGGCGGGTGCGTGGGCAGTTGGCTTGTTAAAAGATTGGACGCTGAATTGAAGCCCTCCGTTGTGGAGCCGAGATAGAGGCTGGAGAAGATGTCTCGGTGACGGTGAACTGAAGCACTCCGCTGTAGAGCCGAGATCGAGGCTGGAGAAGATGTCTTGTGACGGTGAGGTTAAAGCAGCGCTAGTGCCAAGCCTGCCGATCTGGCAAGATGTGGTCAAGAAACCAGACAGACACAGTCTCTCAGGTCAGATCAGTGCAGAGCAGAGAGAACGGCTCAGGATCAGAGGCAGAAGGTTTGGACAGCCCTCTTTTCCATGGGACTTAATAATACCGTCCCCTCAGAGTTCTCCTCTCACAGTGAGACTAGCTGGAGTCATATCTACCAAGTAAGGGTATATGACAGTGGTACCATGTAAGGGTATATGACAGTGGTCCCATGTAAGGGTATATGACAGTGGTACCATGTAAGGGTATATTACAGTGGTCCCATGTAAGGGTATATTACAGTGGTCCCATGTAAGGGTATATAACAGTGGTACCATGTAAGGGTATATTACAGTGGTCCCATGTAAGGGTATATTACAGTGGTACCATGTAAGGGTATATTACAGTAGTACCATGTAAGGGTATATGACAGTGGTACCATGTAAAGGTATATGACAGTGGTACCATGTAAGGGTATATGACAGTGGTACCATGTAAGGGTATATTACAGTGGTACCATGTAAGGGTATATGACAGTGGTACCATGTAAAGGTATATGACAGTGGTACCATGTAAGGGTATATGACAGTGGTACCATGTAAGGGTATATTACAGTGGTACCATGTAAGGGTATATGACAGTGGTACCATGTAAGGGTATATGACAGTGGTACCATGTAAGGGTATAATACAGTGGTACCATGTAAGGGTATAATACAGTGGTACCATGTAAGGGTATATGACAGTGGTACCATGTAAGGGTATATGACAGTGGTACCATGTAAGGGTATATGACATTGGTACCATGTAAGGGTATATGACAGTGGTACCATGTAAGGGTATATGACAGTGGTACCATGTAAGGGTATATGACAGTGGTACCATGTAAGGGTATATTACAGTGGTACCATGTAAGGGTATATGACAGTGGTACCATGTAAGGGTATATGACAGTGGTACCATGTAAGGGTATAATACAGTGGTACCATGTAAGGGTATATGACAGTGGTACCATGTAAGGGTATATTACAGTGGTACCATGTAAGGGTATATGACAGTGGTACCATGTAAGGGTATATGACAGTGGTACCATGTAAGGGTATATTACAGTGGTACCATGTAAGGGTATATGACAGTGGTACCATGTAAGGGTATATGACAGTGGTACCATGTAAGGGTATATGACAGTGGTACCATGTAAGGGTATATTACAGTGGTACCATGTAAGGGTATATGACAGTGGTCCCATGTAAGGGTATATGACAGTGGTACCATGTAAGGGTATATGACAGTGGTACCATGTAAGGGTATATGACAGTGGTACCATGTAAGGGTATATTACAGTGGTACCATGTAAGGGTATATGACAGTGGTACCATGTAAGGGTATATGACAGTGGTACCATGTAAGGGTATATGACAGTGGTACCATGTAAGGGTATATGACAGTGGTACCATGTAAGGGTATATGACAGTGGTACCATGTAAGGGTATATGACAGTGGTACCATGTAAGGGTATATTACAGTGGTACCATGTAAGGGTATATGACAGTGGTACCATGTAAGGGTATATGACAGTGGTACCATGTAAGGGTATATGACAGTGGTACCATGTAAGGGTATATGACAGTGGTACCATGTAAGGGTATATGACAGTGGTACCATGTAAGGGTATATGACAGTGGTACCATGTAAGGGTATATTACAGTGGTACCATGTAAGGGTATATGACAGTGGTCCCATGTAAGGGTATATGACAGTGGTACCATGTAAGGGTATATGACAGTGGTACCATGTAAGGGTATATTACAGTGGTACCATGTAAGGGTATATGACAGTGGTAACATGTAAGGGTATATGACAGTGGTACCATGTAAGGGTATATGACAGTGGTACCATGTAAGGGTATATGACAGTGGTACCATGTAAGGGTATATGACAGTGGTACCATGTAAGGGTATATGACAGTGGTACCATGTAAGGGTATATGACAGTGGTACCATGTAAGGGTATATGACAGTGGTACCATGTAAGGGTATATGACAGTGGTACCATGTAAGGGTATATTACAGTGGTACCATGTAAGGGTATATTACAGTGGTACCATGTAAGGGTATATGACAGTGGTACCATGTAAGGGTATATGACAGTGGTACCATGTAAGGGTATATGACAGTGGTACCATGTAAGGGTATATGACAGTGGTACCATGTAAGGTTATATGACAGTGGCACCATGTAAGGGTATATTACAGTGGTACCATGTAAGGGTATATTACAGTGGTACCATGTAAGGGTATATGACAGTGGTACCATGTAAGGGTATATTACAGTGGTACCATGTAAGGGTATATGACAGTGGTCCCATGTAAGGGTATATGACAGTGGTACCATGTAAGGGTATATTACAGTGGTACCATGTAAGGGTATATTACAGTGGTACCATGTAAGGTTATATGACAGTGGTACCATGTAAGGGTATATTACAGTGGTACCATGTAAGGTTATATGACAGTGGTACCATGTAAGGTTATATGACAGTGGTACCATGTAAGGGTATATTACAGTGGTACCATGTAAGGGTATATTACAGTGGTACCATGTAAGGTTATATGACAGTGGTACCATGTAAGGTTATATGACAGTGGCACCATGTAAGGGTATATTACAGTGGTACCATGTAAGGGTATATGACAGTGGTACCATGTAAGGGTATATGACAGTGGTACCATGTAAGGGTATATGACAGTGGTACCATGTAAGGGTATATGACAGTGGTACCATGTAAGGGTATATGACAGTGGTACCATGTAAGGTTATATGACAGTGGCACCATGTAAGGGTATATTACAGTGGTACCATGTAAGGGTATATTACAGTGGTACCATGTAAGGGTATATTACAGTGGTACCATGTAAGGGTATATGACAGTGGTACCATGTAAGGGTATATTACAGTGGTACCATGTAAGGGTATATTACAGTGGTACCATGTAAGGGTATATGACAGTGGTACCATGTAAGGGTATATGACAGTGGTACCATGTAAGGGTATATTACAGTGGTACCATGTAAGGGTATATGACAGTGGTACCATGTAAGGGTATATTACAGTGGTACCATGTAAGGGTATATGACAGTGGTACCATGTAAGGGTATATGACAGTGGTACCATGTAAGGGTATATGACAGTGGTACCATGTAAGGGTATATTACAGTGGTACCATGTAAGGGTATATTACAGTGGTACCATGTAAGGGTATATTACAGTGGTACCATGTAAGGGTATATTACAGTGGTACCATGTAAGGGTATATTACAGTGGTACCATGTAAGGGTATATGACAGTGGTACCATGTAAGGGTATATGACAGTGGTACCATGTAAGGGTATATTACAGTGGTACCATGTAAGGGGTTATACCATGTTATATGACAGTGGTACCATGTAAGGGTATATTACAGTGGTACCATGTAAGGGTATATTACAGTGGTACCATGTAAGGTTATATGACAGTGGTACCATGTAAGGTTATATGACAGTGGCACCATGTAAGGGTATATGACAGTGGTACCATGTAAGGGTATATGACAGTGGTACCATGTAAGGGTATATGACAGTGGTACCATGTAAGGGTATATTACAGTGGTACCATGTAAGGGTATATTACAGTGGTACCATGTAAGGTTATATGACAGTGGCACCATGTAAGGGTATATTACAGTGGTACCATGTAAGGGTATATGACAGTGGCACCATGTAAAGGTATATGACAGTGGTACCATGTAAGGGTATATTACAGTGGTACCATGTAAGGGTATATTACAGTGGTACCATGTAAGGGTATATTACAGTGGCACCATACATTATTAAATACAAATACACACTTAAGCAGCAATAAGGGAGATTCATGTTTGTTATGACTGGTTCTGTATCTGAGGTCCATTGTTTTCATACAGCTAAAGAGCCTGCCTTAGTATTGTGTGTGTGTGTGTGTGTGTGCACGCACACGCGCATACACGCACACGCACACACACACGCGCACACACACACATACATACACACATACACGCACACAGACACACCCCCTTCTGGCAGCTGTGCTCCCTAATTTATATGATGACATAAAACAAGTCTCAACCAACGAACCCCACATCAAATGCCTTTCAAGGGCCTGGCTTTTCATATAAAGAGTATTAAGAGTGTAAATATTGACATGGTTTCCAGGACACAGCCCTCTCTTCCATGCTGCTGGAGCACCAGAACATGACCGATGTGGTGGGACTTAGGAAGACAAGTAGAAAGTGGAGGTGTGACTCATGCTGAGTTTTAAACAGGATAATAAAAGCACAGCACTCTTATTTTCCGACATGTCTTGTCTGTGTAAACCAAGGCCACTGTGATGGGAGACAGCATGGCAGGCAGCAGCACAGCTCACACAGATACAGCAGCTACAGGTCTGTTCTATAGCAGTCCCTGATGGAAAGGAGACGGATCCCTACGTCATGGGGTGAAGTTAAACTACTTCCTCGTGGCCCCAGGGTATCTTACCTGGACATCCAGATGCCTAGCAACACGAGCCTGAGCCTGCATGGAAATGACTGACACAAAAACCCTACCCTGTCAATGAAGGGAAAATGTCCAGCATTGCATCAGAGGGGAATTCAAAGGCAGTTACAAGGGTGTCTGTCTAGACTTTTCTTGTGAAGGATTACCTGAAGGTGCTTTCCTCACCACTATTACATACTGACCTTTCTTGTGAAGGATTACCTGAAGGTGCTTTCCTCACCACTATTACATACTGACCTTTCTTGTGAAGGATTACCTGAAGGTGCTTTCCTCACCACTATTACATACTGACCTTTCTTGTGAAGGATTACCTGAAGGTGCTTTCCTCACCACTATTACATACTGACCTTTCTTGTGAAGGATTACATGAAGGTGCTTTCCTCACCACTATTACATACTGACCTTTCTTGTGAAGGATTACCTGAAGGTGCTTTCCTCACCACTATTACATACTGACCTTTCTTGTGAAGGATTACCTGAAGGTGCTTTCCTCACCAGTATTACATACTGACCTTTCTGTAACTGCTACATTCATGTTTGGACATTTAAATAAATGATATATCCCCATTGTTGTTGAAGAATATAACTTCTGAACACGTCAAGAGCTTTAGTTCACCCATCAATACCGAACATATAAGCTTGTTTCACTTCATTGTATTTAAACAATGTAATTGTTAACACTGTATAGATTCAAAAACATGGTTCAAACTGATATCATGGATGGTCAGTCCTTGTATCCATAGCTCTGTCTATGAATGTGATTACAATTCTCTAGCCTCGTTCCTCAGCTGTTTACTAAAACAGTGGCCGGTGGCCATTTGTAATTGTCCCTTTCACTATGTCCTTAATAAACCTGGGTCAGACACATATCAAACACTTGAGCTCCACTCAATATAGTTTGCCCCATAAAATGAAACCAATAGAATAGTCCCCAAAACTCCAAGCTAAATCAAACGCACAGGTCTGACTCCCTCACCAATGGAAACCGAAGGATACAAGGTGAGGGTAGGGCCCTGGCACTGTCCCTCTCAGTTACCATACCAACAATGAAGTCATCCCAGACAGGAAGTGGGACAGACGGGCACGGTCTGACAAGTCAGAGCTACTGAGAGGGTCATCACTGGTCACCACAGCCACAAAGCCATAAACCCCACCTATTTCAACAATTTATCTTCTTATAATGTGATTTTAAACCTTAACCTTACCACACAACCTGATGCCTAACCCTAACCTTAAATTAAGAATAAAAAGCACATTTTTTCCCATGAATTTTATAGCTATTTTTTTACTTTGTGGCTGTGCTATCTAGTGGAAACCAACAGAGGGATTTCCCTATGTATCATGCCACCCAGAGGTGTGACTGACCTCAACTGAATCACAGCACCCAAAACACCATGAAGCCAAGTGTCAGCCAGAGGTGTGACTGACCTCAACTGAATCACAGCACCCAAAACACCATGAAGACAAGTGTCAGCCAGAGGTGTGACTGATCTCGACTGAATCACAGCACCCAAAACACCATGAAGACAAGTGTCAGCCAGAGGTGTGACTGATCTCAACTGAATCACAGCACCCAAAACACCATGAAGACAAGTGTCAGCCAGAGGTGTGACTGATCTCAACTGAATCACAGCACCCAAAACACCATGAAGCCAAGTGTCAGCCAGAGGTGTGACTGACCTCAACTGAATCACAGCACCCAAAACACCATGAAGCCAAGTGTCAGCCAGAGGTGTGACTGATCTCAACTGAATCACAGCACCCAAAACACCATGAAGCCAAGTGTCAGCCAGAGGTGTGACTGATCTCAACTGAATCACAGCACCCAAAACACCATGAAGCCAAGTGTCAGCCAGAGGTGTGACTGATCTCAACTGAATCACAGCACCCAAAACACCATGAAGCCAAGTGTCAGCCAGAGGTGTGACTGATCTCAACTGAATCACAGCACCCAAAACACCATGAAGACAAGTGTCAGCCAGAGGTGTGACTGATCTCAACTGAATCACAGCACCCAAAACACCATGAAGCCAAGTGTCAGCCAGAGGTGTGACTGATCTCAACTGAATCACAGCACCCAAAACACCATGAAGACAAGTGTCAGCCAGAGGTGTGACTGACCTCAACTGAATCACAGCACCCAAAACACCATGAAGACAAGTGTCAGCCAGAGGTGTGACTGATCTCGACTGAATCACAGCACCCAAAACACCATGAAGCCAAGTGTCAGCCAGAGGTGTGACTGATCTCAACTGAATCACAGCACCCAAAACACCATGAAGACAAGTGTCAGCCAGAGGTGTGACTGATCTCAACTGAATCACAGCACCCAAAACACCATGAAGACAAGTGTCAGCCAGAGGTGTGACTGATCTCGACTGAATCACAGCACCCAAAACACCATGAAGCCAAGTGTCAGCCAGAGGTGTGACTGATCTCAACTGAATCACAGCACCCAAAACACCATGAAGACAAGTGTCAGCCAGAGGTGTGACTGATCTCGACTGAATCACAGCACCCAAAACACCATGAAGCCAAGTGTCAGCCAGAGGTGTGACTGATCTCAACTGAATCACAGCACCCAAAACACCATGAAGCCAAGTGTCAGCCAGAGGTGTGACTGATCTCAACTGAATCACAGCACCCAAAACACCATGAAGCCAAGTGTCAGCCAGAGGTGTGACTGACCTCAACTGAATCACAGCACCCAAAACACCATGAAGCCAAGTGTCAGCCAGAGGTGTGACTGATCTCGACTGAATCACAGCACCCAAAACACCATGAAGCCAAGTGTCAGCCAGAGGTGTGACTGATCTCAACTGAATCACAGCACCCAAAACACCATGAAGCCAAGTGTCAGCCAGAGGTGTGACTGATCTCAACTGAATCACAGCACCCAAAACACCATGAAGACAAGTGTCAGCCAGAGGTGTGACTGATCTCGACTGAATCACAGCACCCAAAACACCATGAAGCCAAGTGTCAGCCAGAGGTGTGACTGATCTCAACTGAATCACAGCACCCAAAACACCATGAAGACAAGTGTCAGCCAGAGGTGTGACTGATCTCAACTGAATCACAGCACCCAAAACACCATGAAGACAAGTGTCAGCCAGAGGTGTGACTGATCTCAACTGAATCACAGCACCCAAAACACCATGGAGCCAAGTGTCAGCCAGAGAACTGGGCATTTAATACAGTATATCTACTTGTACAAACAAGCCAGTCAATTCCACCTTCAATGATTGAAATGTGTGGATGCTTTGGTGCCATCTAGTGACCAAGAATGAAAATCTATCTAGATGGGGTCGGCAACAGGTGGCCTGTTTAAAAATATATATATTTTCGCTATCTATTTAATTCAGGAAATCTGTTTCCAAGTAGTCTCACAAATAAAAAAAGAGACGTGATCGTGTTTCAACATAATAAAGGGTTGAAATTATTGTTATTTTTAAATACAACCTCTTTTTGGGCTTAGTTGTGGTCAATTTGCAGTGTACAAATTATTAGAATTATTAGACAACCCCTGACCCCCCGACACTCTCTATGAGAAACTTTTGGAATTGGAATTTCAGTTCACTTCCTGAACTGACTCAATTAATACAATGGAATGAACTCCAACCCTGATAGATATGGATTATTGTTCCTCCACAGTCAATGAACCTCAGTTCAGATCTTATGACATTGTAGTTGTAGGAGATAGTCTTCAAGGTATGATAACGCACCATGCACTACAGCAATGTACATGCAGATAGACCGACTGACGGCCATACCTGAGCTGGGCTTTGAGCTCTGTGAAGCAGGGTCTCTTGCTAGGGTCGTAGGCCCAGCACTTGGTCATCAGGCTGTACAGGGTAGGGGGGCAGTTGTGGGGCATGGCCAGACGCTCTCCGTTCTCTATCCGGCCGATGACATCGTTGTTCTTCACCCCCTGGAAGGGCTTGACTCCGTAGATGAGGATCTCCCACATACACACACCTGGAGTACAGAGGAACATATATATATATTTAAACCCTAATTTATCAGCTAATAACATACAGCCTTGAACTTAAAAGTTGTAGAGCACTGTTTGAGTACTGTATAAGTACTGTATGAATTCCTATACTCACCAAACATCCACACGTCACTGGCTGAGGTAAAGCGTCTGAAGTTAATAGACTCTGGTGCCATCCATTTGATAGGCAGTTTCCCTTTGGAGGCTGGGAGGAGAAGTGAAAGCAGGACTTAGATTTTTTGTGATCAAATGTTTTTATTGTGATTGATTAGACAGGTACACATGAACAATGCAACAAGTAACAAGACAAACACTTCCCCTCCCACAGGACTTCCCTAAGCCATAGTTAGATGAGTGGTTCACAATAGCAGTCTCACAGAGTCATACGCTGATGAAAAGAGCTGTTGAGTTTCTTTGACTCGCCCCATGCATACGTGCAACAGATATTTCCATGTTTATAATGTCCATGAATGACAGCAGCCACAGCTGTCTGCTTAAAGAGTGAGGAGCCTAATGAATGACTTACTGATAACATAAACAGCAGAAAGTGATCTCCTCTGGTATGCTGACTGTGGACAGTTAGTCTCCAGAACAAATGAAACTCCTACCTTTGTAATAGGAGCTGTCCTCCATGTATCGAGACAAGCCAAAGTCTCCCAGTTTAACACAGTCCACTGAGGATACCAGCACGTTCCTGGCAGCTATATCCCTTCAAGACGCAGACATGGTTACAATGGAGAAGAGAAGAGTAGTGTGTTTACAGGAAACACACCAAAGCCATATTAATAAGGCTAGATTGGGTTGAGGGCTTACCTATGTACAAACCGCTTGCTCTCCAGGTAGGAAAGTGCTGTGCTTAGCTGGAAAGCATAGAGAATCAGTGATGCCAAGTCGAGGTTGTATTTTCTCACTTGCAGGAAGGAGCGTAGCTGTAAAGATGGAAGAGAAAACAAAAGATAATACTCACTTTAGCATGTACATTACATACAGGGATGGTTTAATGCAGGAGCTTCCTGGGGCTGAAGCCCCTGGGCACAGGCCTGTTGGGGGCCCAAGAGAGGAAAAAAACATTTAAAAATGTATAATAATAATAAAGGAGATATATACAGTATTTATAAATATGTAGTATATATTTTGAGTGTAGACAGCCTGATGCCGTTCTGCTAATCAACAGATGGAGGGAGGAGAGGAGGTAGGGGGTGCCATGTGGGTAACTGGGGGCCCTGCCTTGATTGGGTACCTAATGAATTTAACAAAAAATAAAATAATAAACTGCATAATAAATAAATGTGACTGGTCAATTGTGTAAGTCAGGGGCTGGGACAAAACTTTTTTAGTATTATTATAATACTTTTTTATCCAACCACAGGAGCCCGCTCTCAATGTTCAAAATACACCAGAGAGCACAATTTCAGAAAACTAGGCACATGTCGCGCGTCGCTACTACACAGGAGAGTAAACCTTTTTTTATTATAAAAATGTGTTTTTTGGCAGAAATGCCTTCTGGAACATGTGAACTTTCATGTGCCTTAATAACAAACTTGTATACTATCTGTAAATACGAAAAAATTGTTAAATTACAAGCCTAGTTAGTTTAGCCACAGAAAAAGACAGCAACCTTCTTAACACTTGGCTGAGATAATGAGTGGCTGGACATGTCGAGAGATGAGTTCAGACTGGTCTGCCATGTATCACGCTTCTGTCTATAACATGAAGCGTTCAGTATGTGTAGGTAATCCATTCTAACAGGACTATTTTGAAAGATATTGCATAGTAGAACTGCATAAGTGTTGTTCTCCACTTTCCGGAGGCCCGAGTTTTGAAATCAGTGGAATTAGAGTATGATAGCTAAGGAGACGGAAAAGATTCTGCCGTTTGATTGCAAATATGCAGACTGAGTTGAAAAGAGAACACACAGAAGGCTGCTGTATAAAACACCTGTCTCTGGAGTACATCTTCAAACTAAGGGCAACCATGGCATCTGTGACAGAGAGGGAGAAGCGTCTATCCATGCATACGGGTAAGGTAGTCTAGCTGGCTACATTTTCAGATATTGCACATTTCTAATTTAGTCAGAAAGTCGTTTTAATTTCAAGTTAAAGTGTACTGTTAGCTAACTAGCTAACGTTAGCTGGCTGGCTAGCTAACGTTACGTGTATGATCTGTGTAGTTATATTATTCGTATCACAGAGCCATTTGCATTGCTAGTTATAGCCTAATGTTATTTAGCTAACATTGAACCTGGTTGGTTAGCTGCCTGCAGATTCATGCAGGGTATTAACGTTATGAGTTGGGATTATGGCTCATTGTTTAGCTAGCTAACTACATGTCTAAACAAAAGTCTGCACTATGCAAGTAACGATTCCAAAGTTCATGGTGTCAATGCGACAATAGCTGATAAATTCGCTCTGGCTATCTACTCCGATTTCAGATCACTCTTGTCTCAGTGTGCCAGAGCGCAGAATAACTGACAAATTTACGAACGCTCAACACCAATTGTATATAGCCCGTGTCAGTAAACGTTGGCAAAAAAGCGTGATTAAATTATTGCCAGCAGCACAGTTGCAGTCACCAATGCTCTGGGTAACATAAAAACAGCCTAACCAGCTCTGCTAGTGCCAGTAAAATGGTCAGAGTGAACTGTTCTCTCATTTGTGTCTGAAAGTAGCTAGCCAACATTAGCCAGTTAGCTTGGGTGTTTGACTGCTGATGTTAGGTCAGAACACTTGGATCAACCCTACTCCTCGGCTAGACCATCCAGTGTGCGCTCTGAACGTTCCTAGAGCGAAACGCTCTGAATTTGCGAATGTACAACCTGACAACGCTGAGTTTACAAATGCCCAGAGTGCACTCTGAGCACACTCTGGCAGTCCAGATTACATTTATGAACACGCAGTATAAACCAGCCTTTAGTCTTGAAATCTTTGGTTGTTTAGTACATGGCCTCACGTGAATCCTTAAAGAGATGGGACGGGCAAAGGCTTAAAGAGGGTGTGAACAATGCTGAATGGGTGTAGACAAAGAAAAGCTCCCCAGTAGGTACCAAAACATTAAGGGCCATTTTCTCAAAAGTCAAGTTTATCAACTTTCAAAACAGAATTACTTTCCCTTTGTTTCTCAACTGTAGTGTATGATATATGATTTTCTAGCTCTGAGTCTCTACTTTTATCCAAAGTAAAAAACACAATTTCTAATGTTGCTACATAAAACCTGTCGATTAAGTTTTATCACAAGCACATACAGGTAGCTTATCTGCCAACATAAAGGAAACACCAACATAAAGTGGGACACCACGAGCTGCCAGAACAGCTTCAATGCGCCTTGGCATAGATTCTACAAGTGGACCTAAACCATGCCAGGAAATTGCTATGCCTACAGTCGGGAAGGCTGCAGTTAGAGCGACAAATATAGGCTACAGCTTGTTGTGGCCATAGACATATAATCCATAGAAGGGGTTTTGGAACCTCTTACACTGGCAATTTGACTGTTAAACTCATTTAAAAATGTATATATTTATTTAATCTTTATTTAACTAGGCAAGTCAGTTAAAGAACAAATTCTTATTTTCAATGACGGCCTACATCGGCCAAATCCAGGCGATGCTGGGCCAATTGTGCTCCGCCCTATGTGACTCCCAATCACAGGCTGTGATACAGCCTGGAATCGAATCAGGGTGTCTGTAGTGACGCCTCAAGCACTGAGATGCAGGGCCTTATACCGCTGCGCCACTCGGGAGCCCTAATGGGTACACTAGCAATGGGTGCCAGGGAACTGACATCTATGGATTATATTTCTATGGTTGGTTGCGGATGTCAGTTTGCCTTTTACAGATTTCAAAATACAATCACTGGAAAAACGTATATTTTGGAAAGAAAAAAAACACATTTCATGTATGAATGACTCATAGTGAAGACTGGGTTCGTGCAGATAACCAACAATTTACGACGTTTGGAATGAGACTAACGTGAGGTAAAGTAAATAATTCATTAATTCGAAGACTAATTGATCAGATATAAAATATCTGAAAAGTTATATTAGGAAATTATAACTTTGTAATCTGAATAATTTCCTTGGTGCCCCGACTTCCTAGTTAATTACAGTTACATGATTAATCAGTTGATCGCGTAATACTAATTACAGAGAATCTTTGATAAAAACAATAAGTCTTCAATTTAATGATAGTAAAGACATGACAGTAGCCTATGGCTTCATCTTCATCATTAGGGGAGTCAGTGTGCCACTGGACATTACATTTAGTAGCCTACTGTGATATATATACTGTGTATATATATTACCTCCTGATAATGTACAATCTGTGTGTCGCTTCATTGGCCTGGGCTATTGTTTGTTGTGAATTCCAGACCAGATTGATCTCAGTTTGTCAGTCAGAGTAGACACTGTTTTCAGTCATTTGTGTGGTATTAAAAAATATTGTGCTAATGTCTTCTGTCATGCAAATGACATAGAAATGCATGAAATGTGTTTTTTAAAATCCTCATGTGTGGAAATTCTAAAAACATCTCTGCTCAACTGTAGGCTATGCCACATGCCAAATGTTATTCTGGCTTTAGGGCCTCTTTCTTCAACAGTAAATGTAACACGCTTCCAATTGCATCTTTGTTCATGGATTTGTTTACAGAAAATGATGGTGTACCGGGAAGGAAGGGCTATAGAAAAAACAAAGCCTGGGGCCTATGATTCCTTAATCTGACCCTGATCACATATAACATAGACTGCCTTCTACAGTGTACTGTTTAAACCTCGAAATTGAACCTTGAATGTGATGCCTCTATCCACCACTAGATGGCCATCCCTAACAGCTGAAACCATGTGAAAGGTAGAAGTACCATTCAAGACTAAATGGGTGAAAAAAATCTAAAAACTCAAATTACAGTACTCTTCAGCATGATCCATAGGTTACTGTTACAGAGCCTGAGGTCATCACTGTTAAACTGATTTCTGTATTAAAGGTACTTCCTGTATTAAAGCACTGTATTGTGTGTGTGTTCTGTACCTCTCCCAGTGTACACAGCTCCATGATGATCCACACGGGGTTTTCTGTGATCACTCCAATCAGCTTCACTATGTGGGGGTGGTCAAACTGACGCATGGTCACTGCATGGGGACAACATGCACACACACAGACACACACACACACACACACACAGTCTATTCACTGTAATTGAATAGACCAGGGATTAGCTAGGCTACGGTTTATAGAATCAGGTTACTGTATGTAGGGCGAAAAGGTAGAGTGGAAAATGAAGACTGATTATATAGTGGATTATTATTCATGTTGATAATAAATATCAAGGCTGTTATGAAGGAAGCAGGTCCATGTTTACAGTGGGCTATTTTAGGATGACTTAGACTCAAACCGCCATCTTTGTTTTTACTCAGATAACATGTCATCAACCCTGCTCCTGCTGAGCACCCCGTGTGGAGAGGAGGGGACAGGAGAGGAGAAGGGAGGAGGGGAGAGAAGAAGGGAGAGAGGAGGGGAGGAGAGGCTGGGGTTAGAGGAGAGGAGGGGGCAGGAGGGGAGGAGAGGACAGGAGAGGAAGAGAGGAGAAGGGAGGAGGGGACAGGAGAGGAAGAGAGAAGAAGGGAGGAGGGGAGAGAGGAAGGGATAGAGGAGGGGAGGAGAGGCTGGGATTAGAGGAGGGGACAGGAGGGGAGGAGAGGAGGGGAGGAGGAGACAGGAGAGGAAGAGAGGAGAAGGGAGGAGGGGACAGGAGAGGAAGGAAGGAGGGGAGAGAGGAAGGGATAGAGGAGGGGAGGAGAGGCTGGGATTAGAGGAGAGGAGGGGACAGGAGGGGAGGAGAGGAGGGGACAGGAGGGGAGGAGAGGACAGGAGAGGAGGGGGGGAGGAGAGGACAGGAGAGGAGGGGAGGAGAGGACAGGAGAGGAGGGGAGATAGTTTACAGTGGTGATGTGCTATTTGATGTGTTTTAGAGTAGTGTGTGTGTTTGGATTTTGTCTCTCTGTGTGTGTGCGTCCATGTGTGTAGTGTTAGAGAGAGAGAGTGTGTGGGGGCATGCACGCATGTGTGTGTGTGTCTCAGACTTCAGCAAGGGGAAGGGAAGGGGTGTGTGTGTCAGACTTCAGCAAGGGGAAGGGGTGTGTGTCTCAGACTTCAGCCAGGGAAGGGGTGTGTGTGTCAGACTTCAGCAAGGGGAAGGGAAGGGGTGTGTGTCTCAGACTTCAGCAAGGGAAGGGGTGTGTGTTGCACGTGGGAAATCAGCAGGACTGTACTAGTGTAAACTCACTTTCTCAAAACCCATCCCTCTCTAAAGCGGTGTTCTGTCCTCCCCAGTCCCCCTGCAACCTCCACACATTCCTGCTGTGTTTTCATACATGGGGTTTAACTCAGTCCCACCTTGTCTGGGCATTTCATCTGGATAAAGGAGCCTCTCTCTGTCAGAACCACTGGAGCTGAAGACCAGTCTTCTGCTGTTCAAAAACCCACTGGAGCTGAAGACCAGTCTTCTGCTGTTCAAAAACCCACTGGAGCTGAAGAGCAGTCTTCTGCTGTTCAAAAACCCACTGGAGCTGAAGACCAGTCTTCTGCTGTTCAAAAACCCACTGGAGCTGAAGAGCAGTCTTCTGCTGTTCAAAAACCCACTGGAGCTGAAGGCCAGTCTTCTGCTGTTCAAAAACCCACTGGAGCTGAAGGCCAGTCTTCTGCTGTTCAAAAACCCACTGGAGCTGAAGGCCAGTCTTCTGCTGTTCAAAAACCCACTGGAGCTGAAGAGCAGTCTTCTGCTGTTCAAAAACCCACTGGAGCTGAAGGCCAGTCTTCTGCTGTTCAAAAACCCACTGGAGCTGAAGACCAGTCTTCTGCTGTTCAAAAACCCACTGGAGCTGAAGACCAGTCTTCTGCTGTTCAAAAACCCACTGCTACACTAAGGTTGCGTCACAAATGGCACCCTAATCCTTATAAAGTGCAATATATATGAAATAGGGTGCCATTTGGGATGCACCGTAAATCTCTGCATGTGGTAGCCCTAAAAATGATAGATTGCTATGCTGAGAATGCGCCCTAGACGCAAACTAAAAGGTCATGTGTTCAACCCTCAGTAGTATACACACAACTGATGTATGAAGAGCAAGAGGTCGTATGTGCTGTGATCAAGAAGGAAGACAGGAGGAGGTGTGTTACTTACGAGCTTCTTGTAAGAACTTCTCCCTGACACTATCAGAGGTGCAGTTCTTACACGTCTTGATGGCCACAGACAGAGCAGGGTTTTCCTACAGAGAGAAATAAAACATCAGAAAATGGTCCTTTAAATAAATCAAGCCTAACAGGATAGTGTCTTGTTTTTCCACAAATGTGTAGGCTCCCTATTCCCTATGTAGAGCATTTATTTTGAACAGGGCCCATAGGGATACCCATAGGGCTCTGGTCAAAAGCAGTCGGCTAAATAGGGAATAGGGAGCCATTTGGGACACAGGCTAGGCCTACCGGGCTCATGTAGACTCCCTGGTGGACGTCCCCGAACTGTCCCTCTCCGATACAGCGACCCAGCTCAATCCTCTGTCTCTGAATCTCATAGTCCCTGGCTGGATACAACACACAGCATTAGACACACTGATTTTATAATCTCATAGTCCCTGGCTGGGTACAACACACAGCATTAGACACACTGACTTTATAATCTCATAGTCCCTGGCTGGATACAACACACAGCATTAGTCACAATGACTGTATAATCTCATAGTCCCTGGCTGGATACAACACAGCATTAGTCACACTGACTTTATAATCTCATAGTCCCTGGCTGGATACAACACACAGCATTAGTCACACTGACTTTATAATCTCATAGTCCCTGGCTGGATACAACACACAGCATTAGTCACAATGACTGTATAATCTCATAGTCCCTGGCTGGATACAACACAGCATTAGTCACACTGACTTTATAATCTCATAGTCCCTGGCTGGGTACAACACACAGCATTAGACACACTGACTGTATAATCTCATAGTCCCTGGCTGGATACAACACAGCATTAGACACACTGACTGTATAATCTCATAGTCCCTGGCTGGGTACAACACACAGCATTAGACACACTGACTTTATAATCTCATAGTCCCTGGCTGGGTACAACACACAGCATTAGACACACTGACTTTATAATCTCATAGTCCCTGGCTGGGTACAACACACAGCATTAGTCACAATTACTTTATAATCTCATAGTCCCTGGCTAGGTACAACACACAGCATTAGACACACTGACTTTATAATCTCATAGTCCCTGGCTGGGTACAACACACAGCATTAGACACACTGACTTTATAATCTCATAGTCCCTGGCTGGATACAACACACAGCATTAGACACACTGACTGTATAATCTCATAGTCCCTGGCTGGGTACAACACACAGCATTAGACACACTGACTGTATAATCTCATAGTCCCTGGCTGGATACAACACACAGCATTAGACACACTGACTTTATAATCTCATAGTCCCTGGCTGGATACAACACACAGCATTAGTCACACTGACTGTATAATCTCAAAGTCCCTGGCTGGATACAACACACAGCATTAGTCACACTGACTTTATAATCTCATAGTCCCTGGCTGGATACAACACACAGCATTAGTCACAATGACTGTATAATCTCATAGTCCCTGGCTGGATACAACACAGCATTAGTCACACTGACTGTATAATCTCATAGTCCCTGGCTGGATACAACACAGCATTAGTCACACTGACTTTATAATCTCATAGTCCCTGGCTGGATACAACACACAGCATTAGTCACAATGACTTTATAATCTCATAGTCCCTGGCTGGATACAACACACAGCATTAGACACACTGACTGTATAATATCATAGTCCCTGGCTGGGTACAACACACAGCATTAGACACACTGACTTTATAATCTCATAGTCCCTGGCTGGATACAACACACAGCATTAGTCACAATGACTGTATAATCTCATAGTCCCTGGCTGGATACAACACAGCATTAGTCACACTGACTTTATAATCTCATAGTCCCTGGCTGGATACAACACACAGCATTAGTCACACTGACTGTATAAACTCATAGTCCCTGGCTGGATACAACACAGCATTAGTCACACTGACTGTATAATCTCATAGTCCCTGGCTGGGTACAACACAGCATTAGTCACACTGACTTTATAATCTCATAGTCCCTGGCTGGATACAACACACAGCATTAGTCACAATGACTTTATAATCTCATAGTCCCTGGCTGGATACAACACACAGCATTAGTCACACTGACTTTATAATCTCATAGTCCCTGGCTGGGTACAACACACAGCATTAGTCACACTGACTTTATAATCTCATAGTCCCTGGCTGGGTACAACACACAGCATTAGTCACACTGACTTTATAATCTCATAGTCCCTGGCTGGATACAACACACAGCATTAGACACACTGACTGTATAATATCATAGTCCCTGGCTGGGTCCAACACACAGCATTAGTCACACTGACTTTATAATCTCATAGTCCCTGGCTGGATACAACACACAGCATTAGTCACACTGACTTTATAATCTCATAGTCCCTGGCTGGATACAACACACAGCATTAGACACACTGACTTTATAATCTCATAGTCCCTGGCTGGATACAACACACAGCATTAGTCACACTGACTTTATAATCTCATAGTCCCTGGCTGGATACAACACACAGCATTAGTCACACTGACTTTATAATCTCATAGTCCCTGGCTGGATACAACACACAGCATTAGTCACAATGACTGTATAATATCATAGTCCCTGGCTGGATACAACACACAGCATTAGACACACTGACTGTATAATATCATAGTCCCTGGCTGGATACAACACACAGCATTAGACACACTGACTTTATAATCTCATAGTCCCTGGCTGGATACAACACACAGCATTAGTCACAATGACTGTATAATATCATAGTCCCTGGCTGGATACAACACACAGCATTAGACACACTGACTGTATAATATCATAGTCCCTGGCTGGATACAACACACAGCATTAGACACACTGACTGTATAATATCATAGTCCCTGGCTGGATACAACACACAGCATTAGACACACTGACTGTATAATCTCATAGTCCCTGGCTGGATACAACACACAGCATTAGACACACTGACTGTATAATATCATAGTCCCTGGCTGGATACAACACACAGCATTAGTCACACTGACTGTATAATCTCATAGTCCCTGGCTGGATACAACACACAGCATTAGACACACTGACTGTATAATATCATAGTCCCTGGCTGGATACAACACACAGCATTAGTCACACTGACTTTATAATCTCATAGTCCCTGGCTGGATACAACACAGCATTAGACACACTGACTTTATAATCTCATAGTCCCTGGCTGGATACAACACAGCATTAGACACACTGACTGTATAATCTCATAGTCCCTGGCTGGATACAACACAGCATTAGACACACTGACTTTATAATCTCATAGTCCCTGGCTGGATACAACACACAGTATTAGACACACTGACTGTATAATATCATAGTCCCTGGCTGGATACAACACACAGCATTAGACACACTGACTTTATAATATCATAGTCCCTGGCTGGGTACAACACAGCATTAGACACACTGACTGTATAATCTCATAGTCCCTGGCTGGGTACAACACAGCATTAGACACACTGACTTTATAATCTCATAGTCCCTGGCTGGATACAACACACAGCATTAGACACACTGACTTTATAATCTCATAGTCCCTGGCTGGATACAACACACAGCATTAGACACACTGACTTTATAATCTCATAGTCCCTGGCTGGATACAACACAGCATTAGACACACTGACTTTATAATCTCATAGTCCCTGGCTGGATACAACACACAGCATTAGACACACTGACTGTATAATCTCATAGTCCCTGGCTGGATACAACACACAGCATTAGACACACTGACTTTATAATCTCATAGTCCCTGGCTGGATACAACACACAGCATTAGACACACTGACTTTATAATCTCATAGTCCCTGGCTGGATACAACACACAGCATTAGACACACTGACTTTATAATCTCATAGTCCCTGGCTGGATACAACACACAGCATTAGACACACTGACTTTATAATCTCATAGTCCCTGGCTGGATACAACACACAGCATTAGACACACTGACTGTATAATCTCATAGTCCCTGGCTGGATACAACACACAGCATTAGACACACTGACTTTATAATCTCATAGTCCCTGGCTGGATACAACACACAGCATTAGACACACTGACTTTATAATCTCATAGTCCCTGGCTGGATACAACACACAGAATTAGACACACTGACTGTATAATCTCATAGTCCCTGGCTGGATACAACACAGCATTAGACACACTGACTGTATAATCTCATAGTCCCTGGCTGGATACAACACAGCATTAGACACACTGACTTCATATCAACGGGTGGTATGGACGTCCGATTGATTGTGAAATCAATCTGGTTTTAGCTGATCACTGAAGATCACAGTACAGCATGCAATCATGCAATTCCATTCAAATCAGGACTGCCAAGGCTATCCATGGATTTGCATGCAATGGCTGATTTGTTGAATAAATACAATCATATTGTGAATATGAAATCACCATGCATAAAGTTTCACCAGACATGCCAAGCCATAATCACATTTTACCCTTGAAATGTAAAACATTGGTAAACTGTATGATGGTGTCAAATGATCTTTGTGTACTTCTTAACTTTGCACATATTCTGGAGGGCCAGTGAGTGGCCCTGCTGCAGCAGTACTGTGTCTGACTAGTGGCTGTGGTCCCTTCCATCCATAACGGGTCAATAGGACAGCCTGGCTGCAATATTCATCTTTCTCTGGGCTGGACAGTGTCTATTCACCAACAATCAATACATCAATCAAAACACTACATGTACAGCTATTTTGGCAAAATGAAAGAAAATGACAGAAACACAATCACACAAGTCAAACCAGAGGTAGACCTGGGTCAAATGGTAAATACCTCCAGATACCTGATGTAGCATGGATATAGATTGGCCTTGTGCGACCACTCCATTGGTTCAATTGCACACTAAATCAAGTGTAGCTCAAGTATTTGAAAGTATTTAACATATATGGTTGACCCTGGTATGACAACCACAATACAACCAAAAGGCAATCCTCAAGTACAAGGCTGAGACGCACACCATTACCTTCCTCTAGTCCATAGTATTCTGCAGGGCAGTTTATGTGAGGAGAAATCTTTTAGAGGGTACATCAACATTGGAGGAACATAACTTTTAAAATGGTTTAAACTGTACAAAAGGTCCCTCCCTCTTCCCTTGTCCCTGGTTTGGAGAAACACATGACTAAGTAAGAGTGCTTTTCTGGCAAAGGGGAGTGACATTTGTTGCATGTAGAAGACAGTCAGTGCAAACGAACTGCAGGGAGATTAATACCCTTGGACTACACTGCCATTTGTCAGCAGCCTCTGCTGGCAGGCTGGCTGGCTGGCTGGCTGGCTGTGTGTGTGCGTGTGCATGTGTACACATAATATAAACGGCTAGCGTTTCAGGCTATGTTAAATACTTCTCCACTGTTATGATATAAAGTAAACTATGGAGTCGTGTGGAGGACAATCTTAGAAAAAAGATTTCCAAAAGGGTTCTTCAGCTGTCCCCATAGGAGAACCCTTTTTGGTTCCAGGCAGAACACTTTTTGGGGTTCCAGGTAGAACCTAGGGTTATTCAAAGGGTTTTCCTATGGTTTTCCTACGGGGAAAGCCGAAGAACCATTTTAGGTTCTACATACAGTCGAAGTGGGAAGTTTACATACACCTTAGCCAAACACATTTAAACTCAGTTTGTAAAAAATCATGACATTTAATCAGAGTTAAAATTCCGTTTTAGGTCAGTTAGCATCATCACATTTAAGAATGTGAAATGTCAGAATAATAGTAGAGAGAATGATTTATTTCAGCTTTTATTTATTTCATCACATTCACAGTGGTTCAGAAGTTTACATACACTCAATTAGTATTTGGTAGCATTGGCTTTAAATTGTTTAACTTGGGTCAAACGTTTTGGGTAGCCTTCCACAAGCTTCCCACAATAAGTTGGGTGAATGTTGGCCCATTCCTCCTGACAGACCTGGTGTAACTGAGTCGGGTTTGTAGGCATACTTGCTTGCACACGCTTTTTCAGTTATGCCCACAAATGTTCTATAGGATTGAGGTCAGGGCTTTGTGATGGCCACTCCAATACCTTGACTTTGTTGTCCTTAAGCCATTTTGCCACAACTTTGGAAGTATGCTTCGGGTCATTGTCCATTTGGAAGACCCATTTGCGGCCAAGCTTTAACTTCCTGACTGATGTCTTGAGATGTTGCTTCAATATATCCACATTATGTTCCCTCCTCATGATGCCATCTATTTTGTGAAGTGCACCAGTCCCTCCTGCAGCAAAGACATCCCTACAACATGATGCTGCCACCCCCGTGCTTCACGGTTGGGATGGTGTTCTTCAGCTTGCAAGCCTCCCCCTTTTTACTCCAAACATAACGATGGTCATTATGGCCAAACAGTTCTATTTTTGTTTCATCAGACCAGAGGACATTTCTCCAAAAAGTACGATCTTTGTCCACATGTGCAGTTGCAAATCGTAGTCTGGCTTTTTTTATGGAGGTTTTGGAGCAGTGGCTTCTTCCTTGCTGAGCGGCCTTTCAGGTTATGTCGATAAAGGACTCGTTTAACTGTGGATATAGATACTTTTGTATCTGTTTCCTCCAGGATCTTCACAAGGTCCTTTACTATTGTTCTGGGATTGATTAGCACTTTTCGCACCTAAGTACGTTCATCTCTAGGAGACAGAACGCGTCC
Organism: Oncorhynchus clarkii lewisi; assembly: GCF_045791955.1. Lineage (NCBI taxonomy): Eukaryota > Metazoa > Chordata > Actinopteri > Salmoniformes > Salmonidae > Oncorhynchus > Oncorhynchus clarkii. The sequence goes on along the minus strand of NC_092149.1, from coordinate 8,697,258 downwards.
CCTTCCTGAGCTGTATGTGGTCCCATGGTGTTTACACTTGTGTACTATTGTTTGTACAGATGAATGTGGTACCTTCAGGCATTTGGAAATTATTCCCAAGGATGAATCAGACATGTGGATGTCTACAATTGTTTTTCTGAGGTCTTGGCTGATTTCTTTTGAAACTCATTCTACTAATAGTGATTTTCCCATGATGTCAAGCAAAGAGGCACTGAGTTTGAAGGTAGGCCTTGAAATACATCCACAGGTACACCTCCACTTAACTCAAGTTACGTCAATTAGCCTATCAGAAGCTTCAAAAGCCAGAACTTAATTGTCTGGAATTTTTCAAGCTGTTTAAAGGCACAGTCAACTTAGTGTATGTAATCCTCTGACCCACTGGAATTGTGAGACATTGAACTATAAGTGAAATAATCTGTCTGTAAACAATTGTTGGAAAAATGACATGCACAAAGTAGATGTCCTAACCGACTTGACAAAACTATAGTTTGTTAACAAGACATTTGTGGAGTGGTTGAAAAACGAGTTTTAATGACTCCAACCTAAGTGTATGTAAACTAGTTTTAATGACTCCAACCTAAGTGTATGTAAACTAGTTTTAATGACTCCAACCTAAGTGTATGTAAACTAGTTTTAATGACTCCAACCTAAGTGTATGTAAACACGTTTTAATGACTCCAACCTAAGTGTATGTAAACTAGTTTTAATGACTCCAACCTAAGTGTATGTAAACTAGTTTTAATGACTCCAACCTAAGTGTATGTAAACAAGTTTTAATGACTCCAACCTAAGTGTATGTAAACTAGTTTTAATGACTCCAACCTAAGTGTATGTAAACAAGTTTTAATGACTCCAACCTAAGTGTATGTAAACTAGTTTTAATGACTCCAACCTAAGTGTATGTAAACAAGTTTTAATGACTCCAACCTAAGTGTATGTAAACTAGTTTTAATGACTCCAACCTAAGTGTATGTAAACTAGTTTTAATGACTCCAACCTAAGTGTATGTAAACAAGTTTTAATGACTCCAACCTAAGTGTATGTAAACTAGTTTTAATGACTCCAACCTAAGTGTATGTAAACTAGTTTTAATGACTCCAACCTAAGTGTATGTAAACAAGTTTTAATGACTCCAACCTAAGTGTATGTAAACAAGTTTTAATGACTCCAACCTAAGTGTATGTAAACTAGTTTTAATGACTCCAACCTAAGTGTATGTAAACTAGTTTTAATGACTCCAACCTAAGTGTATGTAAACTAGTTTTAATGACTCCAACCTAAGTGTATGTAAACTAGTTTTAATGACTCCAACCTAAGTGTATGTAAACTTCCCACTTCAACTGTAACACCTTTTTCCCTAAGAGTGAAGGACAAAGGACAGATACGTCATGAAAAATGAAATGTTGAGAGGAAACTGTTTGAGCAGCAGAAGACAGTCACAGCCAACTCATTCTACTAATAGTGATCGACAGATCCACCTCATGCACTCTGTGTTGGGGATTCCCCGTGTAAATATGATTCTAGCTGTTTGTGAACTACTCTCTATCAACAGTAATAGTTACATTAAAGATGAACATAAAATAATTGAGAAACATTATTGCCTCTTGAATACTAGTTAAGAGAAGAACAATCTAAATAAAACTGCTACAAATGTGGTAGCAAAAATCTGAACTCTGAAAATAAAAAATGAAGAACTGAAAGATGCCTAACACCAACTTGACCTCTGTAGCTTTGGTGCTTTCAGAGAACTCCAGTCTCAATGACCCCAGGAAGGCAGAATGTGGTAACAGCCAATCAGAAAGTGGGGCACACTTCTCCAAACTGGGTTAAAGCTGTACACTAGAGGCCACGATCAAAGGCCCACGGGGTCTGGACAGAACATCTGGTCTGCAGCTCACCACTGAGACACTCTAAAACCCAGCACCGCTGTCTGTCGCTGCCTCCCTCATCCTCCTCAGCACATGATCCCTTACTTACTCCCTGTGTGACAGATGCTACGGTACTCACTGGAGGGCATGGTGTAGGTATCCTCATCATCTATGATCTCCGCATAGTCGTCTGTCTCTGGGGGAAAAAGAGAGTGACACACAGTGAGAGAGGGAGAGATAGAGAGAGGTGAGGATAATGAACAGCAGCATTCTGACTCTAAGCAGGATAGCCCAACATGACAGACAGGAGTTAGGCTAGGCGTTAATCTAACTACGTCTAGACTTGTACTTAACTTACCTTTAGTACAATAAAGTACCTTTACCAAAAACCCACCATTTCAAAGTTGTTAACCCTTAACAACAACCCCCCCTCCACACATATGACAAACAGCCCAGCTCTGTGATGTGCCTCCCTCTGCGTTCTCCCACCATGTTCCTCAGGTCTGAGCTGTGCTCCAATAGCAGCAGTGGTATTTGAGTGAGGGGAGGAGGGACGAGGAGGAGTTTCCCCCCCCAGAGAAACGTCTTCAGGAAAAACAGATTGAGTCACGGGTAACTCCAGAGTCATTGGGTGAGCCTGTCTATCCTGACTGCTGTGATTTTAAGGACGAAGCAGAAGTTTCCAGGAAAATATAACACACAGAGGAATGTTGAGACAGCCCTGCTTTGTGCAGCCTGAGATAAAGAAGAAAAGCTGCTGATAAGTCAAATGATTTGATTTGATTCAGGACTACTGTTAAAAAGCTGTGAAATGCTATGATAGTGCGTCATTATTAAAGAAGGAAAATAAGAGTCGAGATAAGGGTTACTCAAAAATGACTAGAAAACAAAGGAAAATCAGAGCACTCTGAAAAGACAGAGAGAGACAGAGAGGCAGAGAGAGAGAGAGAGAGAGAGAGAGAGAGAGAGATAGACAGAGAGAGAGAGAGAGACAGAGAGAGAGAGAGAGAGAGAGAGAGACGAAAAACACAGATTAGGGCATGTTTACTGGCCCTCTTAGAGAAAGTTGACAGCAAAATAACGAGTTTAAAGGTCAAAACCAAGTTGCAGCCACTTCTTACTACCTCTCAGGGGATTCCCCCAGACGTTGATAAGGGTGTTGATGGTAAGAGGCTGCCAAGTGAGTAACATACACAGGTCAAAGAGACACCTCACTGTAAGTAGGTCACACGCACGCACGCACGCACGCACACGCACACACACACACACACACAAACAAAAGGGTTAGGGGAAGTGTAACTTCAGAGAGCATCTCAGTTAGTTGAACAACAGTGGAATGGAAGTCCTGGTGCAGTATTTGTGCTGAGCTGAAATATTTTGTTTCATCCTCTGCAGAGAGATTTCATTCTATCAGGGTCATACAAAGTCTGCAGAGAGATTTCATTCTATCAGGGTCATACAAAGTCTGCAGAGAGATTTCATTCTATCAGGGTCATACAAAGTCTGCAGAGAGATTTCATTCTATCAGGGTCATACAAAGTCTGCAGAGAGATTTCATTCTATCAGGGTCATACAAAGTCTGCAGAGAGATTTCATTCTATCAGGGTCATACAAAGTCTGCAGAGAGATTTCATTCTATCAGGGTCATACAAAGTCTGCAGAGAGATTTCATTCTATCAGGATCATAAAAAGTCCATGACCACTCAGAGAAGAGAGGAAAACAAACACTTCTAAGACACGGTGCCAACATTCATCTTGTAACGGTTGTCGTCGGTGGAAGAAGAGGACCAAAGCGCAGCGTGGTTAGTGTTCATCTTAATTTAATAATAATCCAAACTGAACACTTCAAATGACAAAACAACAAACGTGACAACCTAAACAGTCCTATCTGGTGCAGCCACACAAAGACTGAAAACAACCACCCACAAACCCCAACACAAAACAGGCTACCTAAATATGGTTCCCAATCAGAGACAATGACTAACACCTGCCTCTGATTGAAACACAAAACATAGACTACCCACCCAACTCACACCCTGACCATACTAAATAAAGACTAAACATAGACTGCCCACCCAACTCACGCCCTGACCATACTAAATAAACACAAAACATAGACTACCCACCCCAACTCACGCCCTGACCATACTAAATAAAGACTAAACATAGACTACCCACCCCAACTCACGCCCTGACCATACTAAATAAACACAAAACATAGACTGCCCACCCCAACTCATGCCCTGACCATACTAAATAAAGACAAAACATAGACTACCCACCCCAACTCACGCCCTGACCATACTAAATAAAGACAAAACATAGACTGCCCACCCAACTCACGCCCTGACCATACTAAATAAACACAAAACATAGACTACCCACCCAACTCACGCCCTGACCATACTAAATAAAGACAAAACATAGACTACCCACCCAACTCACGCCCTGACCATACTAAATAAAGACAAAACATAGACTACCCACCCAACTCACGCCCTGACCCTACTAAATAAAGACAAAACATAGACTACCCACCCCAACTCACGCCCTGACCATACTAAATAAAGACTAAACATAGACTGCCCACCCAACTCACGCCCTGACCATACTAAATAAAGACAAAACAAAGGAAAATAAAGAACGTGACACATCTAAACATTCTGCATCAGAACTATCTCAACTGAACCGTGCACAACCTTATCGTGTTATAATGACAAGGTAATGACAGAGAATAAGAGAGTTATATAACATGACAATACATTCAACTACAGTGATGCCTGAGCATATCTAGCATGGGTCTTCAGAACCTTATTCCCTATGTAGTGCACTACTTTCAACCAGGGTCCAAAGTAGTGCCCTGAATAGGGAATAGGGTGCCATTATATAGGGAATAGGGTGTCACAACAAGACTTCTCCCCAGTACCATCATGATCATATGGGGGGACTCGAGTTTCACACAAGCATCCCTCTATTCGTTCTGAGTGTGCTGTGTCAATGGGACCATATGCACACAAGCCTGTCTGTCCCGTGCTCCACCCTGCTCCTCCCTGCTCCATCCACCCTCTCAATCAGCTCTTTATCTGACACTCACCCAGTAGTCATTAACATTCTACTGTGATGTGGGCCAGAGACTGGGGGAAGAGCTCTGTGACATTTAAACTGGAGAGATAGGATGGAGAGGACACACACACACACACAGTCTTGCACAGCTACAGTAACCTTGTGGGGACACACAATTCAGTACCATTCAAAATCCTATTTTCCCTAACCCCTAACCCTAACCCCTGGGGTGGCAGGTAGCCTAGTGGTTAGAGCATTGGACTAGTAACCAAAAGGTTGCTGGATCGAATCCCCTGGCTGACAAGGTAAAAATCTGTCGTTCTGCCCCTGAACAAGGCCACTGTTCCCCCGATAGGCCGTCATTGTAAATAAGAATTTGTTCTTAACTGACTTGCCTAGTTAAATAAAGGTTCAAAATATATATATTATAATAATCCGTACCCTAGCCTAATTTTAATCTTAACCCTAAACCTCCTAGAAATAGCCTTTGACCTTGTTGAGACTAACAATATGGCCCCAGTTGTTCAAATGTTTGTTTGTTTACTATTAGTTAAATAGTTAAACACGTCCACACACACACACAGGCCTGTGCCCACTGACACAGTGTTAAGTTGATAGATGAGGTGCTGTGGGGTGAGGATGTATTGCCAGAGCCAGACAGTACTTGGCTGGCTGGTGAAATGTAACCTTGGGTGTAATTTGTGCCATTGGTCTTGTCTGGTCCTGATGGTTGATTCATAGTGATGTTTTATAGAGCCGTCTGATAACAGACTGATGGTTGATTCATAGTGATGTTTTATAGAGCCGTCTGATTGATGGTTGATTCATAGTGATGTTCTACAGAGCCGTCTGATAACAGACTGATGGTTGATTCATAGTGATGTTCTACAGAGTCGTCTGATAACAGACTGATGGTTGATTCATAGTGATGTTTTATAGAGCCGTCTGATAACAGACTGATGGTTGATTCATAGTGATGTTTTATAGAGCCGTCTGATAACAGACTGATGGTTGATTCATAGTGATGTTCTACAGAGTCGTCTGATAACAGACTGATGGTTGATTCATAGTGATGTTTTATAGAGCCGTCTGATTGATGGTTGATTCATAGTGATGTTCTACAGAGCCGTCTGATAACAGACTGATGGTTGATTCATAGTGATGTTTTACAGAGCCGTCTGATAACAGACTGATGGTTGATTCATAGTGATGTTTTATAGAGCCGTCTGATAACAGACTGATGGTTGATTCATAGTGATGTTCTACAGAGTCGTCTGATAACAGACTGATGGTTGACTCATAGTGATGTTCTACAGAGCCGTCTGATAACAGACTGATGGTTGATTCATAGTGATGTTCTACAGAGTCGTCTGATAACAGACTGATGGTTGATTCATAGTGATGTTTTATAGAGCCGTCTGATAACAGACTGATGGTTGATTCATAGTGATGTTTTATAGAGCCGTCTGATAACAGACTGATGGTTGATTCATAGTGATGTTCTACAGAGTCGTCTGATAACAGACTGATGGTTGATTCATAGTGATGTTTTATAGAGCCGTCTGATTGATGGTTGATTCATAGTGATGTTCTACAGAGCCGTCTGATAACAGACTGATGGTTGATTCATAGTGATGTTTTACAGAGCCGTCTGATAACAGACTGATGGTTGATTCATAGTGATGTTTTATAGAGCCGTCTGATAACAGACTGATGGTTGATTCATAGTGATGTTCTACAGAGTCGTCTGATAACAGACTGATGGTTGACTCATAGTGATGTTCTACAGAGCCGTCTGATAACAGACTGATGGTTGATTCATAGTGATGTTCTACAGAGTCGTCTGATAACAGACTGATGGTTGATTCATAGTGATGTTTTATAGAGCCGTCTGATAACAGACTGATGGTTGATTCATAGTGATGTTTTATAGAGCCGTCTGATAACAGACTGATGGTTGATTCATAGTGATGTTCTACAGAGCCGTCTGATAACAGACTGATGGTTGATTCATAGTGATGTTTTATAGAGCCGTCTGATAACAGACTGATGGTTGATTCATAGTGATGTTCTACAGAGCCGTCTGATAACAGACTGATGGTTGATTCATAGTGATGTTTTATAGAGCCGTCTGATTGATGGTTGATTCATAGTGATGTTTTATAGAGCCGTCTGATAACAGACTGATGGTTGATTCATAGTGATGTTTTACAGGTACCAATAAATTAAACCCCCCCAAAAATGTGAACCTAAATCTAGGCCAGACTACACCAATATATCAGCTAGATAACCAACAAACCACATCACCAGATCCCTATAGAACCTGGTAAAAAATAGTGCCCTATAAAGGGGATAGGGTCCCATTTGGGACTCAACCTAGGCATTGCCAGATAGGACCAGAAGACTATAAAATGTAATGTAGCTTGTATGGTGCGTCAACAGCCCACTAGGATGTGGTGAACATTGTGTAGGAAGAGGGAGCCATATGTACTTTCACTATTCTACTCATACTATGTGTTCAGCTCCACCGGAGCGCTCCGGTGCTCATATCAAAGCACATGTCAGACATCTAGCTGACTGATGTATTCTACTGACATCTCTGCATCCTGTCTGTCACCACTGCATGCACTAATAAACCAGTCAATTATGGGATAGTTAACATGGCAGATACTCATTTCAGTAAAGGCTTCTGTGTGGAAAACTGTTTGTTACCATGGCAAAGACCAACAAGACAACGTATCAACAGCTTCACAGTCCCAGTACAATACCTAACCTCATCTGACCCCAAACCTCTTCTGACCCCAAACCTCTTCCGACCCCAAACCTCTTCTGACCCCAAACCTCATCTGACCCCAAACCTCTTCTGACCCCAAACCTCTTCTGACCCCAAACATCATCTGACCCCAAACCTCATCTGACCCCAAACCTCATCTGACCCCAAACCTCTTCCGACCCCAAACCTCTTCCGACCCCAAACCCAGGAGACGTGAAAAGAGAGAGTGAGAAGGTCCTACCTGAGACACATGCAACCCTTGTCCGGACCCCCCCATCCAGACGCTTCTCATGGTTGGAGACTCTGTGGAATACAGGTTTGAACAGATGAGTGCTGTACATTTCCCTGTGAAAGGATGGTTTCTCCAGTCACCAGACAACAGAACAGAAAGACAGACTGGCCTGTCCACACTGTGGCACTATGACTGGGCTCTGTTACAGACAGTTCCAGGACCATTCCATTCACTGGCAGGGCATGTTTGGCAGGGGTGCTGCAGGGGGATCCTGATAAGTAGGCCCATCAGCACTTCCAATAGGATATGGTTAAAGGGTTGGGGGGTCAGAGGGGCGGGGACTCAAAACAGGGTCAGAGAAATTCCTCATGATTCTGCCAAAAAGAAGCAGTAGGAGGGGAGCAAGGCTTGTGTTGGTTTTCAGAGCACCTGACTGAAACATGATATGCTGCCTGGAAGAAACTTTCCAGATGAGAGAGGAGAGATAGAGAAGAGAGGAGAGATAGAGAGGAGATATAGAGAGGAGAGATATAGAGGAGAGATAGAGAGAGGAGAGATAGAGAGGAGAGGAGAGATAGAGAGGAGATATAGAGAGAGGAGAGATAGAGAGGAGAGATAGAGAGAGGAGAGATAGAGAGAGGAGAGATAGAGAGAGGTGAGATAGAGAGAGGAGAGAGAGAGGAGAGATAGATAGAGAGAGCAGAGATAGATAGACAGGGGAGAGATAGAGAGGAGAGATATAGAGAGGAGAGATAGAGAGGAGAGATAGATAGAGAGAGGAGAAATAGAGAAAAGTGATATAGAGAGGAGAGATAGATAGAGAGAGCAGAGATAGATAGATAGAGCAGAGATAGATAGAGAGGGGAGAGATAGAGAGGAGATATATAGAGAGGAGAGATAGAGAGGAGAGATAGAGGGACATAAAAAAACATTACATTCAACATACCAATTAGGATCTGGCTAAAAACACTTGAATCAGTTATAGAACCCATTGCCCTTTATGGTTGTGAGGTCTGGGGTCCGCTCACCAACCAAGACTTCACAAAATGGGACAAACACCAAATTTAGACTCTGCATGCAGAATTCTGCAAAAAATATCCTCTGTGTACAACGTAGAACACCAAATAATGCATGCAGAGCAGAATTAGGCCGATACCCGCTAATTATCAAAATCCAGAAAAGAGCCTTTAAATTCTACAACCACCTAAAAGGAAGCGATTCCCAAACCTTCCATAACAAAGCCATCACCTACAGAGATATGAACCTGGAGAAGAGTCCCCTAAGCAAGCTGGTCCTGGGGCTCTGTTCACAAACACAAACACACCCCACAGAGCCCCAGGACAGCAGCACAATTAGACCCAACCAAATCATGAGAAAACAAAAAGATAATTACTTGACACATTGGAAAGAATTAACAAAAAAACAGAGCAAACTAGAATGCTATTTGGCCCTAAACAGAGAGTACATAGTGGCAGAATACCTGACCACTGTGACTGACCCAAACTTAAGGAAAGCTTTGACTATGTACAGACTCAGTGAGCATAACCTTGCTATTGAGAAAGGCCGCCGTAGGCAGACATGGCTCTCAAGAGAAGATAGGCTATGTGCTCACTGCCCACAAAATGAGGTGGAAACTGAGCTGCACTTCCTAACCTCCTGCCCAATGTATGACCATTTTAGAGAGACATAATTCCCTCAGATCCACAACTAATTCAAAAACAAATCCAATTTTGATAAACTCCCATATCTACTGGGTGAAATCCCACAGTGTGCCATCACAGCAGTAAGATTTGTGACCTGTTGCCACAAGAAAAGGTCAACCAGTGAAGAACAAACACCATTGTAAATACAACCCATATTTATGCTTATTTATTTTCCCCTGTGTACTTTAACCATTTGTACATTGTTACAACACTGTATATGTACATAATATGACAATTGTAATGTCTTTATTATTTTGAAACTTCTGTATGTGTAATGTTTACTGTTCATTTTTTATTTCACTTTTGTATATTATCTACCTCACTTGCTTTGGCAATGTTTCCCATGCCAATAAAGCCCCTTGAATTGAATTGAGAGCCGAGATATATAGAGAGAGGAGAGAGGGGAGAGATAGGAAAGAGTGAGAAGAGATAGGAGAGAGAGAGAAGAGATAGAAGAGATAGGAGAAAGAGAGAGATATAGAGGAGAGAGAGAAATAGAGGAGAGAGAGATAGAGGATGGAGAGAGAAGAAATAGAAGCGATAGGAGAAAGAGAGAAGAGATAGGAGAGAGAGATATAGAGGATAGAGAGAGAAGAGATAGAAGAGATAGGAGAGAGATATAGAGGAGAGAGAGATAGAGGATAGAGAGAGAAGAGATAGGAGAGAGAAGAGATAGAAGATATAGGAGAAAGAGAGAAGAGATAGGAGAGAGAGATATAGAGGAGAGAGAGATAGAGGATAGAGAGAGAAGAGATAGGAGAGAGAGATATAGAGGAGAGAGAGAGACATGTACTTACTTCGGGGTGGACTTTGGGATGGAAGGTAGCGCTCTCTCTCCCTCTGTTGGTGATTGTTAGAGGGAGTTATATGTAGGGTTAGCAGTACAGTTACAGTCCATCAACAGGATCCATTCTAATGCCCACAGTCACACATGCATCATTATTAATATCATTTCATAATATGAGACATCAAATATGTAATATTCTTTCATTTATGAGCCTAAAGCAGAGAAGAGTCTTACTGGAAAAACATTATGCCAATTACAACATTATCACCACACCTATAATCTGAAATGAAAATCTGTTACAAAACATATGAATGTGGGCTCACTTACTGACCAATGTGTATGCTTCATATGATTATGTCTTACCTTTTGGGTTTTGGGTTTGCTTTTCGTGTATCGTGTAATTGATATGAATGTAGACGTGTATCGTGTAATTGATGTGAATTAAGATGTGTATCTTGTAATTGATGTGTATATAGATGTGCATTGTGTAATTGATGTGTATATAGATGTGCATTGTGTAATTGATGTGTATATAGATGTGTATCGTGTAATTGATGTGTATATAGATGTGTATCGTGTAATTGATGTGTATATAGATGTGTATCGTATAATTGATGTGTATATAGATGTGCATTGTGTAATTGATGTGTATATAGATGTGTATCGTGTAATTGATGTGTATATAGATGTGCATTGTGTAATTGATGTGTATATAGATGTGTATCGTGTAATTGATGTGTATATAGATGTGCATTGTGTAATTGATGTGTATATAGATGTGTATCGTGTAATTGATGTGTATATAGATGTGTATCGTATAATTGATGTGTATATAGATGTGCATTGTGTAATTGATGTGTATATAGATGTGTATTGTGTAATTGATGTGTATATAGATGTGTATCGTGTAATTGATGTGTATATAGATGTGCATTGTGTAATTGATGTGTATATAGATGTGTATCGTGTAATTGATGTGTATATAGATGTGTATCGTGTAATTGATGTGTATATAGATGTGCATTGTGTAATTGATGTGTATATAGATGTGTATCGTGTAATTGATGTGTATATAGATGTGTATCGTGTAATTGATGTGTATATAGATGTGCATTGTGTAATTGATGTGTATATAGATGTGTATCGTGTAATTGATGTGTATATAGATGTGTATCGTGTAATTGATGTGTATATAGATGTGCATTGTGTAATTGATGTGTATATAGATGTGTATCGTGTAATTGATGTGTATATAGATGTGTATTGTGTAATTGATGTGTATATAGATGTGTATCGTGTAATTGATGTGTATATAGATGTGCATTGTGTAATTGATGTGTATATAGATGTGTATCGTGTAATTGATGTGTATTGATGTGTTTGACAGGTCGTCATTGTAAATAACAATGTGTTCTTCATGGACACACCTGTATAACTAAAGGTTAAATAAATCCTATTACATCTATCAATCTGTGACCCTACAATCCAGGCTCAGAGCAGTGGAGTCTGGAGCTCTTTCCACCACTGCTCTAACACAGTCATGTCCATTGTCCACAGTACACAACACAGCAGCATGTCAGTCTGAACGTCCACTACATAGAGGAAAAGGGGAATGTCTGCTCACTGTTTTTCAGACGTTCCCTCTTTCTCTGTGTCGGCCTTGTTATTATCTAGATCCTGTTGTTATTGTGGGTGTGTGTAAAACCCCTCCACTCAGTGTAAAGGTGTCAGCAGCAGTGTTAGTGTTTCAGACGTTCCCTCTCTCTCTGTGTCGGTCTTGTTATTATCCAGATCCTGTTGTTATTGTGGGTGTGTGTAAAACCCCTCCACTCAGTGTAAAGGTGTCAGCAGCAGTGTTAGTGTTTCAGACGTTCCCTCTCTCTCTGTGTCGGCCTTGTTATTATCCAGATCCTGTTGTTATTGTGGGTGTGTGTAAAAGCCCTCCACTCAGTGTAAAGGTGTCAGCAGCAGTGTTAGTGTTTCAGACGTTCCCTCTCTCTCTGTGTCGGCCTTGTTATTATCCAGATCCTGTTGTTATTGTGGGTGTGTGTAAAACCCCTCCACTCAGTGTAAAGGTGTCAGCAGCAGTGTTAGTGTTTCAGACGTTCCCTCTCTCTCTGTGTCGGCCTTGTTATTATCCAGATCCTGTTGTTATTGTGGGTGTGTGTAAAAGCCCTCCACTCAGTGTAAAGGTGTCAGCAGCAGTGTTAGTGTTTCAGACGTTCCCTCTCTCTCTGTGTCGGCCTTGTTATTATCCAGATCCTGTTGTTATTGTGGGTGTGTGTAAAAGCCCTCCACTCAGTGTAAAGGTGTCAGCAGCAGTGTTAGTGTTTCAGACGTTCCCTCTCTCTCTGTGTCGGCCTTGTTATTATCCAGATCCTGTTGTTATTGTGGGTGTGTGTAAAACCCCTCCACTCAGTGTAAAGGTGTCAGCAGCAGTGTTAGTGTTTCAGACGTTCCCTCTCTCTCTGTGTCGGTCTTGTTATTATCCAGATCCTGTTGTTATTGTGGGTGTGTGTAAAAGCCCTCCACTCAGTGTAAAGGTGTCAGCAGCAGTGTTAGTGTTTCAGACGTTCCCTCTCTCTCTCTGTGTCGGCCTTGTTATTATCCAGATCCTGTTGTTATTGTGGGTGTGTGTAAAAGCCCTCCACTCAGTGTAAAGGTGTCAGCAGCAGTGTTAGTGTTTCAGACGTTCCCTCTCTCTCTGTGTCGGCCTTGTTATTATCCAGATCCTGTTGTTATTGTGGGTGTGTGTAAAACCCCTCCACTCAGTGTAAAGGTGTCAGCAGCAGTGTTAGTGTTTCAGACGTTCCCTCTCTCTCTGTGTCGGTCTTGTTATTATCCAGATCCTGTTGTTATTGTGGGTGTGTGTAAAAGCCCTCCACTCAGTGTAAAGGTGTCAGCAGCAGTGTTAGTGTTTCAGACGTTCCCTCTCTCTCTGTGTCGGCCTTGTTATTATCCAGATCCTGTTGTTATTGTGGGTGTGTGTAAAAGCCCTCCACTCAGTGTAAAGGTGTCAGCAGCAGTGTTAGTGTTTCAGACGTTCCCTCTCTCTCTCTGTGTCGGCCTTGTTATTATCCAGATCCTGTTGTTATTGTGGGTGTGTGTAAAAGCCCTCCACTCAGTGTAAAGGTGTCAGCAGCAGTGTTAGTGTTTCAGACGTTCCCTCTCTCTCTGTGTCGGCCTTGTTATTATCCAGATCCTGTTGTTATTGTGGGTGTGTGTAAAACCCCTCCACTCAGTGTAAAGGTGTCAGCAGCAGTGTTAGTGTTTCAGACGTTCCCTCTCTCTCTGTGTCGGTCTTGTTATTATCCAGATCCTGTTGTTATTGTGGGTGTGTGTAAAAGCCCTCCACTCAGTGTAAAGGTGTCAGCAGCAGTGTTAGTGTTTCAGACGTTCCCTCTCTCTCTGTGTCGGCCTTGTTATTATCCAGATCCTGTTGTTATTGTGGGTGTGTGTAAAAGCCCTCCACTCAGTGTAAAGGTGTCAGCAGCAGTGTTAGTGTTTCAGACGTTCCCTCTCTCTCTGTGTCAGCCTTGTTATTATCCAGATCCTGTTGTTATTGTGGGTGTGTGTAAAACCCCTCCACTCAGTGTAAAGGTGTCAGCAGCAGTGTTAGTGTTTCAGACGTTCCCTCTCTCTCTGTGTCGGCCTTGTTATTATCCAGATCCTGTTGTTATTGTGGGTGTGTGTAAAACCCCTCCACTCAGTGTAAAGGTGTCAGCAGCAGTGTTAGTGTTTCAGACGTTCCCTCTCTCTCTGTGTCGGCCTTGTTATTATCCAGATCCTGTTGTTATTGTGGGTGTGTGTAAAAGCCCTCCACTCAGTGTAAAGGTGTCAGCAGCAGTGTTAGTGTTTCAGACGTTCCCTCTCTCTCTGTGTCGGCCTTGTTATTATCCAGATCCTGTTGTTATTGTGGGTGTGTGTAAAACCCCTCCACTCAGTGTAAAGGTGTCAGCAGCAGTGTTAGTGTTTCAGACGTTCCCTCTCTCTCTGTGTCGGCCTTGTTATTATCCAGATCCTGTTGTTATTGTGGGTGTGTGTAAAAGCCCTCCACTCAGTGTAAAGGTGTCAGCAGCAGTGTTAGTGTTTCAGACGTTCCCTCTCTCTCTGTGTCGGCCTTGTTATTATCCAGATCCTGTTGTTATTGTGGGTGTGTGTAAAACCCCTCCACTCAGTGTAAAGGTGTCAGCAGCAGTGTTAGTGTTTCAGACGTTCCCTCTCTCTCTGTGTCGGCCTTGTTATTATCCAGATCCTGTTGTTATTGTGGGTGTGTGTAAAAGCCCTCCACTCAGTGTAAAGGTGTCAGCAGCAGTGTTAGTGTTTCAGACGTTCCCTCTCTCTCTGTGTTGGTCTTGTTATTATCCAGATCCTGTTGTTATTGTGGGTGTGTGTAAAACCCCTCCACTCAGTGTAAAGGTGTCAGCAGCAGTGTTAGTGTTTCAGACGTTCCCTCTCTCTCTGTGTCGGCCTTGTTATTATCCAGATCCTGTTGTTATTGTGGGTGTGTGTAAAAGCCCTCCACTCAGTGTAAAGGTGTCAGCAGCAGTGTTAGTGTTTCAGACGTTCCCTCTCTCTCTGTGTCGGCCTTGTTATTATCCAGATCCTGTTGTTATTGTGGGTGTGTGTAAAACCCCTCCACTCAGTGTAAAGGTGTCAGCAGCAGTGTTAGTGTTTCAGACGTTCCCTCTCTCTCTGTGTCGGCCTTGTTATTATCCAGATCCTGTTGTTATTGTGGGTGTGTGTAAAACCCCTCCACTCAGTGTAAAGGTGTCAGCAGCAGTGTTAGTGTTTCAGACGTTCCCTCTCTCTCTGTGTCGGCCTTGTTATTATCCAGATCCTGTTGTTATTGTGGGTGTGTGTAAAAGCCCTCCACTCAGTGTAAAGGTGTCAGCAGCAGTGTTAGTGTTTCAGACGTTCCCTCTCTCTCTGTGTCGGCCTTGTTATTATCCAGATCCTGTTGTTATTGTGGGTGTGTGTAAAAGCCCTCCACTCAGTGTAAAGGTGTCAGCAGCAGTGTTAGTGTTTCAGACGTTCCCTCTCTCTCTGTGTCGGCCTTGTTATTATCCAGATCCTGTTGTTATTGTGGGTGTGTGTAAAAGCCCTCCACTCAGTGTAAAGGTGTCAGCAGCAGTGTTAGTGTTTCAGACGTTCCCTCTCTCTCTGTGTTGGTCTTGTTATTATCCAGATCCTGTTGTTATTGTGGGTGTGTGTAAAAGCCCTCCACTCAGTGTAAAGGTGTCAGCAGCAGTGTTAGTGTTTCAGACGTTCCCTCTCTCTCTGTGTCGGCCTTGTTATTATCCAGATCCTGTTGTTATTGTGGGTGTGTGTAAAAGCCCTCCACTCAGTGTAAAGGTGTCAGCAGCAGTGTTAGTGTTTCAGACGTTCCCTCTCTCTCTGTGTCGGCCTTGTTATTATCCAGATCCTGTTGTTATTGTGGGTGTGTGTAAAACCCCTCCACTCAGTGTAAAGGTGTCAGCAGCAGTGTTAGTGTTTCAGACGTTCCCTCTCTCTCTGTGTCGGCCTTGTTATTATCCAGATCCTGTTGTTATTGTGGGTGTGTGTAAAAGCCCTCCACTCAGTGTAAAGGTGTCAGCAGCAGTGTTAGTGTTTCAGACGTTCCCTCTCTCTCTGTGTTGGTCTTGTTATTATCCAGATCCTGTTGTTATTGTGGGTGTGTGTAAAAGCCCTCCACTCAGTGTAAAGGTGTCAGCAGCAGTGTTAGTGTTTCAGACGTTCCCTCTCTCTCTGTGTCAGCCTTGTTATTATCCAGATCCTGTTGTTATTGTGGGTGTGTGTAAAACCCCTCCACTCAGTGTAAAGGTGTCAGCAGCAGTGTTAGTGTTTCAGACGTTCCCTCTCTCTCTGTGTCGGCCTTGTTATTATCCAGATCCTGTTGTTATTGTGGGTGTGTGTAAAACCCCTCCACTCAGTGTAAAGGTGTCAGCAGCAGTGTTAGTGTTTCAGACGTTCCCTCTCTCTCTGTGTCGGCCTTGTTATTATCCAGATCCTGTTGTTATTGTGGGTGTGTGTAAAACCCCTCCACTCAGTGTAAAGGTGTCAGCAGCAGTGTTAGTGTTTCAGACGTTCCCTCTCTCTCTGTGTCGGCCTTGTTATTATCCAGATCCTGTTGTTATTGTGGGTGTGTGTAAAAGCCCTCCACTCAGTGTAAAGGTGTCAGCAGCAGTGTTAGTGTTTCAGACGTTCCCTCTCTCTCTGTGTCGGCCTTGTTATTATCCAGATCCTGTTGTTATTGTGGGTGTGTGTAAAAGCCCTCCACTCAGTGTAAAGGTGTCAGCAGCAGTGTTAGTGTTTCAGACGTTCCCTCTCTCTCTGTGTCGGCCTTGTTATTATCCAGATCCTGTTGTTATTGTGGGTGTGTGTAAAACCCCTCCACTCAGTGTAAAGGTGTCAGCAGCAGTGTTAGTGTTTCAGACGTTCCCTCTCTCTCTGTGTCGGCCTTGTTATTATCCAGATCCTGTTGTTATTGTGGGTGTGTGTAAAAGCCCTCCACTCAGTGTAAAGGTGTCAGCAGCAGTGTTAGTGTTTCAGACGTTCCCTCTCTCTCTGTGTCGGCCTTGTTATTATCCAGATCCTGTTGTTATTGTGGGTGTGTGTAAAAGCCCTCCACTCAGTGTAAAGGTGTCAGCAGCAGTGTTAGTGTTTCAGACGTTCCCTCTCTCTCTGTGTCGGCCTTGTTATTATCCAGATCCTGTTGTTATTGTGGGTGTGTGTAAAACCCCTCCACTCAGTGTAAAGGTGTCAGCAGCAGTGTTAGTGTTTCAGACGTTCCCTCTCTCTCTGTGTCAGCCTTGTTATTATCCAGATCCTGTTGTTATTGTGGGTGTGTGTAAAACCCCTCCACTCAGTGTAAAGGTGTCAGCAGCAGTGTTAGTGTTTCAGACGTTCCCTCTCTCTCTGTGTCGGCCTTGTTATTATCCAGATCCTGTTGTTATTGTGGGTGTGTGTAAAAGCCCTCCACTCAGTGTAAAGGTGTCAGCAGCAGTGTTAGTGTTTCAGACGTTCCCTCTCTCTCTGTGTCGGCCTTGTTATTATCCAGATCCTGTTGTTATTGTGGGTGTGTGTAAAAGCCCTCCACTCAGTGTAAAGGTGTCAGCAGCAGCGTTAGCGTACCCTTTTGAACACGGACGATGAAGGACTGGGAGACTCCGTTGACCAGGCGACAGTATCCATCTATCAGGTCCGCCATGTTCTCTGCTGTGTTCAGAGACGCTGTGGTCACCGTCAGAGGCTGCAGACACACACAGATACACACACAGACAGTCAAACAGACACAGTCAGACAGACAGTCAAACAGACACAGTCAGACAGTCACAGATACACAGACAGACAGTCACAGTCAAACAGACACAGTCAGACAGTCACAGACAGACAGACAGAGGTGTTTGGTGTCACTCCAAGAGGGAGTGAGAGAGAGAGAGAGAGACAGACAGACAACAAAGAGGCTTCATCAGCAGGGCTACCTCCTCCAGCTGAGACCTCCAGTTAGGACAAAGCACAGCACATCAAAGGAGAGAAGTGAGAGGACGAACACACACACACAGTCCATCAAAGAACCCATGCAGGGAGGAGTCTGTTTTGCTAGTATCAGGGGTGCGTCTTCTTCCCTTGGAGAATCCCTTAGTGGTCAATCAAGTGTTTACTGCTCAGAGTTCCTCATCTGTCAACCAGCCACAGTGCTGGAAATAACTTCACTGAGGCCACTGCAGGGCATGTTACTGAATTCATACATGCTCATGCTCATGCTCACACACACACACACACACACACACACACACACACACACACACACACACACACACACACACACACACACACACACACACACACACACACACACACACACACACACACACACACACACACACACACACACACACACACACACACACACACACACACACACACACACACACACACACACAGTACCTCAGGTGCTCCAGCCACATTGAGCAGCAGCATCCCCTGGCGCACCTTGTCCTCCGTGCTGGAGTACTGGATGGTCTGTACCTGGGTGAAGTTGGCCAGATGTGTCGGCTGAACACACAGACAGAACAGAAAGCACAGAATGAAACATCCATGGTGGTTATCATCTTCCTGGCTAGCCTGAACGTCACTGAACGAATGAATAAGACCTGAATTGGGTAGGAAATGTAATTGTACAAAATGTACAGAAGAATGTGAATAAAAGGTGAATCAAGGAAAGGCTTGATAACTCAGCAGTACTCACAGTTGAGCCTTTGTCTGTCAGGTAGCTGATGCCCTCCTCAGGTCCAATGGCAAGCTCCACAGAGATAATCCAACTGGACTAGAATACAGAAAGATGGACACAGAGACAGACAGACAGACAGACAGGCAGACAGACAGACAGACAGACAGACAGACAGGCAGACAGTCAGACAGACAGAGAGACAGGCAGGACAGACAGACAGACACAGGCAGGACAGACAGACAGACAGAGAGACAGGCAGGACAGACAGACACAGGCAGGACAGACAGACAGACAGACAGAGGCAGGACAGACAGACAGACAGACAGGCAGGACAGACAGACAGAGAGACAGGCAGGACAGACAGACAGACAGTCAGACAGACAGATGAAAGAAGCAACAGTGTTTGATATGCCCAGCAGGTGTCACTGTGAAACACGTCATGAAGACTACTGAGCTGAGCTCTTCCTATCTGGAACCCTGCCAGCCAGGGTTTCCCTGAGGACAGCCAAGCGTTATCACAGTGGGATGGTGAAACCTCTATCACTAGCCTACTTACCCCAAGGGCACATTTAAAACATTCCTTGTCGAATCTGTAAATAGGAGACAGGATCTCAAAGAACTTGTGAATGCTCTGTTCATCGTTTAGGTTGGCAAACTGTTTGAAGGTCTGCTGGATGAGTTTCCTTAGTGGTTTAGCCTTGGAGAGTGGAGAGAGAGAGATACAAAGGGTAAGGACTCCTACATGTCTTGGTTAGAAGAAAGTTACTAACAACAAATAAAGACTGAGGGTAGGAAAAATGGAACATCCTTATCAATTATAAGGCTACACCTACAAATAGTGATTATCAAAACATCATCAACACAACTAAATGATCACACAGTACGTGTTTGGATTGACTCTCAACACAAAGTCAACTCTAAGCATTATTATTCCTTAGAAGAGTCATTCCTCAGCATCCTATCAGATGACTCATAGACACATCCACACCAGGAGCCTCTGACACCGCAGCCCAATAATGAGTCATGACAATAAGATCATCTGCATCCTGTGAAAGCAGAAACTCTATCTGTCTCTGCACCTTCTCCTCCCATCACTCCCACTAATTACAAGCATTCCAAAGGAAAATCACAAACAAATCACAAATCTATGCTTTGAAATTCAAAAAGTGGAAAATATAAATTGCTGAATCTAATCTGATTTTCTAGGATGACGACACTTCATTTGATCCTTGAAAGCATTTACACGAATCTGAAATGGGTAAAAAAACAAGATGTTCTAATTATGCAAATATTAACTTGGAGGAGCATCAATTATGAACTGCCTAAATGGATAACAAAAATCAATGTAATTAGTCACATGATGGGTTCTGGGATCCTGTATGAGTGCTCTCCTGTGCACATCTCTACACAACAAATTAATCTCTGTCAGTCTGCTCAATTAGTGTACAAAGCCTACTGAGTGAACCATCCATTTTCAGTTGCGTCTCGGTGTCATTCATGGTGTTTCATAAATCAAAGCCTGATACCAGTTATTCTCAGTTACTGTGTCTTACACATACAGATGTAGGATCGTAATTTGACCAGTATCGCCGAAGCGAAATAATCTTGCAGCAACAGGATTTGAACGTTTAGTCCATAATGTTGCGTGATCGGTGGAAAGAATATTAGCTGGCCCAAATTAGGCTACATGAAAAGTGCAAAACTGTTAATATAAACATCTGTTTTCAGAATTGACGCCTTTCCCAAAAACGTACAGAAAAACTTAGTCTACTTCTCTGCTATTTAAATCTGAAATCAGAATAGAAATATATTCTACCAACCAAATTATAGCACTGGGGGAGGCATACAGCTCACCCCAACTCATTAAACTAACCCACTATAACAACTAACTAACCAAATTATAGCACTGGGGGAGGCATACAGCTCACACCAACTCATTAAACTAACCCGCTATAACAACTAACTAACCAAATTATAGCACTGGGGGAGGCATACAGCTCACCCCAACTCATTAAACTAACCCGCTATAACAACTAACTAACCAAATTATAGCACTGGGGGAGGCATACAGCTCACCCCAACTCATTAAACTAACCCGCTATAACAACTAACTAACCAAATTATAGCACTGGGGGAGGCATACAGCTCACCCCAACTCATTAAACTAACCCGCTATAACAACTAACTAACCAAATTATAGCACTGGGGGAGGCATACATCTCACCCCAACTCATTAAATCATTACCCATAATTCGACCATGATTACTACTAAGTTTAGATTGCTGGCTAGACTAACTTACCAACCTAAAATGGTTAGCGGACATGGGCTAATTGAATGACTGTCAGTGACTGACATAACAAGAGGATAACTGCTGATGCACAACCACATTTAGAAATGGCACCTTGTTTTTTCTACAATTCTAACTCTAAGTAGCCTAGTCTCAGTAGTAAGTAGTAAGTAGTAAGTCTCAGTAAGTTGAGACCCCGATTTCTTTTCTTCTTTCGTTTTGGGAAATTGATCCGCGGGCCTACAAAAGCTTCCTAAGACCAAATGACCAGCGTTTTGCAGAGAGCAAGACACACAAACTAATAGCACAGAACAGAAAACATGTCGATTCACATCAATGTGAGTGTAGCACCTATTTCTCAATGCCGGAAACACCTTTAATAGTAACTTAGAGCACCAAAAGAAAACATTACAAATTACAAACTCTTAAATCAATATTAATAATATTGTAATGTTGTTCTAAAAGTTGTGCTTGAGGTTTTCTTCAAATCAGCTCTATCTTCTGAAACAATCCAATAACGTCGTACAGTCAACGTCACACGGTGGAGAAATACAAAGCCAAGCTCAGCCTTCGTGTCCTCCTGGGTCACACGGTGGGGAAATACAAAGCCAAGCTCAGCCTTTGTGTCCTCCTGGGTCACACGGTGGGGAAATACAAAGTCAAGCTCAGCCTTCGTGTCCTCCTGGGTCACACGGTGGGGAAATACAAAGCCAAGCTCAGCCTTCGTGTCCTCCTGGGTCACACGGTGGGGAAATACAAAGCCAAGCTCAGCCTTCGTGTCCTCCTGAGTCACACGGTGGGGAAATACAAAGCCAAGCTCAGCCTTCGTGTCCTCCTGAGTCACACGGTGGGGAAATACAAAGCCAAGCTCAGCCTTCGTGTCCTCCTGGGTCACACGGTGGAGAAATACAAAGCCAAGCTCAGCCTTCGTGTCCTCCTGGGTCACACGGTGGGGAAATACAAAGCCAAGCTCAGCCTTCGTGTCCTCCTGGGTCACACGGTGGGGAAATACAAAGCCAAGCTCAGCCTTCGTGTCCTCCTGGGTCACACGGTGGGGAAATACAAAGCCAAGCTCAGCCTTCGTGTCCTCCTGGGTCACACGGTGGGGAAATACAAAGCCAAGCTCAGCCTTCGTGTCCTCCTGGGTCACACGGTGGGGAAATACAAAGCCAAGCTCAGCCTTCGTGTCCTCCTGGGTCACACGGTGGGGAAATACAAAGCCAAGCTCAGCCTTTGTGTCCTCCTGAGTCACACGGTGGGGAAATACAAAGCCAAGCTCAGCCTTCGTGTCCTCCTGGGTCACACGGTGGGGAAATACAAAGCCAAGCTCAGCCTTCGTGTCCTCCTGGGTCACACGGTGGGGAAATACAAAGCCAAGCTCAGCCTTCGTGTCCTCCTGAGTCACACGGTGGGGAAATACAAAGCCAAGCTCAGCCTTCGTGTCCTCCTGGGTCACACGGTGGGGAAATACAAAGCCAAGCTCAGCCTTCGTGTCCTCCTGGGTCACACGGTGGGGAAATACAAAGCCAAGCTCAGCCTGCGTGTCCTCCTGGGTCACACGGTGGGGAAATACAAAGCCAAGCTCAGCCTTCGTGTCCTCCTGGGTCACACGGTGGGGAAATACAAAGTCAAGCTCAGCCTTCGTGTCCTCCTGGGTCACACGGTGGGGAAATACAAAGCCAAGCTCAGCCTTCGTGTCCTCCTGAGTCACACGGTGGGGAAATACAAAGCCAAGCTCAGCCTTCGTGTCCTCCTGAGTCACACGGTGGGGAAATACAAAGCCAAGCTCAGCCTTCGTGTCCTCCTGGGTCACACGGTGGGGAAATACAAAGCCAAGCTCAGCCTTCGTGTCCTCCTGGGTCACACGGTGGGGAAATACAAAGCCAAGCTCAGCCTTCGTGTCCGTCCTCGTGAGTTTGTTCGTAGGTGTAAAGACAGTAACAGTATCAAGCTATCAACTGCATTTTTACTCATCTCCTTTTTGATCAACCTTTTAGTGTTTAGTGAAGTTTATAGTATGGTTAGGTTTTTTGCACACAACGAAAAATGTCCTAATAAGTTGGATAAGTCTGTGAGAATGAGGCGGGCGAATTGGGCGTCTAATCGTCAATCAGCAATCTGAGGGGCACATCCCTGAGAACTTGGCTTCTAAAGCGTCTCAAACAGCCAGCAGAATGGAGTATTGTAAACACATTTATTGTAAATAAGAATAGATATATTCTATCAAGGTCTTCGGTGAGCATGGAAGTGAACCGGGTAAGGGGTATGATCTTTGTACGTCTGTAACTTTCTCACACATCATTGTTCACGATTCATTCATGATTATCCATAATCATGGTAGTATCCACATTCACGTAGAAGTGTTAAGAAACATATATCTATTCTTATTTACAATAAAAGTGTTTACAATACTATTCATTTATATTGGGCACAAAATGATCTGAAACACAACCAAAGCAAATTGCGAAAGAATCCAACACGTTTGTAGAGACACAAGCTTGATGTAGTCATTGCGTGCTAGGAATATGGGAACAAATACACAACTTTTGACTACTTTAATACACTTATAAATACATTTGTCCAAATGCTTTTGGTTCCCTAAAATGGGGGGACTATGTAGAAAAAGTGCTGTAATTCCTAAACAGTTTGATATGGATGAAAACCCTAAAGATGACAGTCTGCACTTTAACCTTATAGATATTGTATCATTTCTAATTCAAAGTGCTGGAGAACAGAGCCAAAACAACAAACAATGTGTCACTGTCCAAATACTTCTAGACCTCACTGTCCAGTAACGAAGTCGTCCTGAATACATCTGACCTGTCTTCCACCCTGGTCATAGGCCTATAGTCATGTCAAAATACGCAGAATTGCAGGAAATTATGTTTAAAACAGTAAACATTTTCCTGGGGGAAATACAAATAAAAGTTTTAAAACCGAGACAGACAAAGTATTAGATATTAGTCCTTTCCACTCCTGGTGATTTCTGCACTGTCATCTGCTTTGTTAATGTTGGCCTCAGATTCTAAAAAGCAGGAAGGGATTGGGGTGAAGGTGCAATCTGTGTAAAGTATGTCAGCACGACTCAGCAGCCAATCACATAATCCGTTGTTCACTTCTGTTCCAGTACAGTAAGTTCCAACACACACCCTTATCTCTGCAAACATCTGAATCACACACACACACACACACACACAGTCAGGCAGGCAACAGAGACAGAGAGCAACACAGAGAGAACGAAAACACTAAAGATACATAGGTGGGTTAAAGAAGAAACAACAACAACGAAGATTAAGTATGTAAACACGGTTATGTGAGCTATTGGATCACTCCAATATGGTATCCTTCCGTGCCGCAGGATACATTCCGAGTAAGGATTTTCAGGTTAGTCCAGGAGTCAATTCCGATTTAATTAGAAATTCCATTTCAATTCTTGAATTCACTCCTGAAGTGGAGAATTGTTTTAAATTCAATTTTGTATTTTTTTCAGTTATGGAATTTGACTTGAATTGAAATTAGACCGTTTTTATGTTTTTTAAATTGGAAGTGAATTATAATTTTAAAAACATTTGACCTTTGGAATTTAATATTTTACATTTCCCAGTTAATGGAATTAATGCACATAGTATCAAAATGTTCTGTGGGATTTGTATTTAATAATCTACGCTCTTAGAAAAAATGGTTCCAAAGGGGTTCTTCGGCTGTCCCCGTAGGATAACCCTATTTGGTTACAGGTATAACTATTTTGGGTTCCATGTAGAACCCTGGGGAAAGGGTTCTACATGGAACCCAACAGGGTTCTACCTGGAACCAAAAATGGTTCTTCACAGGGTTCTCCTATGGGGACAACCGGAGAACCCTTTCAGGTTCTAGATAGCACCTTTTTTCTAAGAATGTATTCCTATATTTCCAGTATAGCTACAGTATAAAAGGAGGTGTCCAGTGTTTAATGTCTCTATGTATGGGACGGCAGCATTGGCAGTGTGTGTTTCAGATTGACTGCTGGGCTCCGCCTTCTGAGACGCAGGCCGCTGCCTGTGGACAGAGACACCTTGCCTTTCTCACAGCGAAACACCATACTGGACATGGTAGTTTCTCTCTGTGTAACACCGGCAGTGTAATAGAGCTGTATGTGAGTTTCTAAGGGAAAAGAGGATGGGGGTTGGAGGGGGACAACAGAGCACCCAGATGGAGAGGCTAGCTAGCTGCTCTAAGCTATTGAATAGCTGTGGGTATACGTCTGCCCTATACACTAAGATACAGACAGACAGCTCTTACCTAGAAAATCATCTCAGGAATGCGCAGAGAAAGAGAAGAGGTGGAAGTAGTGCCGCTGCAGCTATTTAAGGGGGGGTCAGCCGCAACATAACCCGGTACAGAGGACTAATCAGAAAATTCTTACTCTGAATGCATCCTGCCGCGTGGAAGGATACAATATAGGAGTGATGCAATATGGTACTACATAAGAAGAAGAACATTAACATGAGACGTTGTTGTTTGTTTTGCAGGCTGGAACAATGGAGATGTGTAGTAGCGTGGTGTTGGGAGGCCTGGTGTTGTTGCTTCTACTGTGGTTGTTCAGGCTGAGGAGACAGAGACATGTCCATCTACCCCCAGGACCCTGCGCCCTGCCGCTTCTAGGAAACCTGCTTCAGATTGACAAACAGGCCCCCTTCAAGACCCTCACCAAGTGGAGTGGTGTGTATGGGCCAGTGATGACAGTGTATCTTGGGCCCCAGCGAGCCGTGGTGCTGGTGGGGTACGGGGCAGTCAAGGAGGCTCTGGTGGACCAGGCTGAGGATTTCACAGGACGAGCTCCTGTCCCCTTCCTGGTCCTTGTTACCAGGGGATACGGCCTGGCCATCAGTAATGGGGAGCGTTGGCGCCAGCTGCGTCGTTTCACCCTGACCACACTGAGAGACTTTGGGATGGGCCGTAAGAGGATGGAGGAGTGGGTACAGGAGGAGAGCCAACACCTCATAGACAGTCTGGACGCCACTAAAGCCGTGCCCTTCGATCCTCATCCATTCCTGAGTCGCACCGTGTCCAACGTCATCTGCTCCCTGGTGTTTGGCCAGCGCTTCGGCTATGACGATGACAACTTCTTGCACTTGCTCAACATCATCTCAGCTGTACTGCGCTTTGGAAGCAGCCCCTGTGGACAGCTGTACAACATCTTCCCCTGGCTGATGGAACACCTGCCTGGTCGGCAGCAAGTTGTGTTCAGCCAGATGGACGAGTTGAGAGGCTTTGTGATGAAAAAGATCCACGAGCACCAGGAGACCATTGACCCAGGCAACCCTAGAGACTTCACAGATTGCTTCCTCACCAGACTCAACCAGGAGAAGGATGTGTCCTCCTCTGAGTTCCATTACGAGAACCTGGTGTCCACAGTGTTGGACCTCTTCCTTGCAGGAACAGAGACCACCAGCACCACTCTCAGATATGCCTTCATGCTGCTCCTCAAATACCCCAACATTCAGGAGCACGTTCAGCAGGAGATCGACACAGTGATTGGCCGACAGCGCGTACCTCAGATGGAGGACAGGAAGTCCCTCCCCTTCACAGAAGCCGTCATCCACGAGGTGCAGCGCTTCCTGGACATCGCCCCATTGAACCTCCCGCACTATGCCACCAAGAATATCTCATTCAGAGGGTACACTATCCCTCAGGGCACCGTGATCCTTCCGATGCTGCACTCTGTTCTGAGAGACCAGGACCACTGGGCCACGCCCACAACCTTCAATCCCAATCACTTCCTTGATCAGAACGGAAACTTTCAGAAGAACCCCGCCTTCTTGGCTTTCTCTGCAGGTAAGCGTGCCTGTGTGGGAGAGTCTCTGGCTCGTATGGAAATCTTTCTGTTCCTGGTGTCTCTGCTGCAACATTTCTCCTTCTCCTGCCCTGGAGGACCTGACAGCATTGACCTCAGCCCAGAGTTCAGCAGTTTCACTAACGTGCCGCGTCACTACCAGCTCATCGCTACACCCCGCTGACCAGGAGGGGAATTGCAGCCGGACCACAGGAGGAGTAGAGATGAGGGAGGTAGGGACAGCACAGGAGGATGGTTCCCATATGTCTGATGCCATTTCATAAGCTTGTTCCAGCCATTATTATTATGAGCCGTTCTCCCCTCAGCAGCCTCCACTGAGGGACGGGTGTCTATTTTTTTGTTTGTTTTTCATGACAATGTGATGCGTTGTGATACTTTGTGATGTGTGTTCTTTAACAACGAATGCTTGGAGATTTTTCTGGTCAGTATAGGTGGATCAGGAGAAACTCAGGGTCCTGGGAGTGAAGTCCTCTTTGTCCTCGTCTTGTCGTGTCCCGTGTATATATATATTTATATATTTTCTTTGCATATCTTTATATATATTTTTTCTCAAAAAATCTCAACTTCAAAACACTCTCCTGCAACCCACCTCACCAAGTAAAAAAAAAAAGTATTATTCACCCCAAATCTGAAATCCACAATAGAAGCTAGCCAGAAGCTAGCCAGAAGCTAGCCAGAAGCTAGCCAGAAGCTAGTGTCAGTTTACTGGCTAACGTTAGTATTCAGCTAACCATGGTTGGTGGTCATCAGCTATCCTTTAGCTCGAAAAGCCAGTTTTGTACAACGCGACTCAGACCAGAGCATACCAGACCTATTTTCTCTCCATATCCCAAGATTTCTACCGCAAGCTCTGGACATTTACACCTGGATCTTGCAGCTAGCTAGCTGCTATCCGAGTGACTATTGCCAACGTCGGTCCCGGAGCAAACATCAATTATTCTGGAGCTAGCCAGCTAAAGAGTTCCATCAGCCACTCCTGGGCTACAATCACCTATTCGGACCGGTTTTACTGCCGACGCAGTCTCACCTCATTTGCTCATATCGTATATAGACTTATGTTTCTACTGTATTATTGACTGTATGTTTGTTTTACTCCATGTGTAACTCTGTGTCGTTGTATGTGTCAAACTGCTTTGCTTTATCTTGGCCAGGTCGCAGTTGTAAATGAGAACTTGTTCTCAACTTGCCTACCTGGTTAAATAAAGGTGAAATAAAATAGTGCTGAGCGATTAGTGCTTTTTGAGGTCAGTTCGGTTTCATCATTATTTTTTAAATCACGGTAAAATGTTTTAACATTAAATGTAGTATGTGGGTTGAATGCTGTAACACAGAATAAAACCATGAATTAAAGTCCCATGATGGTAGTGACTGCCCATTACTTCTGGTCCCTTATTAACCATCATGGATTCACAGTACTTTACTTCAATAACATATTTCAGTTGTTGTGTATGTTACATTTGTTATATTTGATGACTTTATTATTTCATTCCAATTCATCATTTCATCTGTATAGAGCTGCTGCCTATGCTGTCTGACAAAATCACTATTTTAGTAGTTCTTTAAAGTAAATAAGGCAAACTTTTATGACTGCTGAACACCAATGATCAATCACTTAGATCGTATATTCAGGTAGAGATGCAGTATACGTATCAAAACGGCTGGATGTCCTTTGAGTGGTGGACCATTCTTGATACACACGGGAAACTGTTGAGCGTGAAAAACCCAGCAGCTTTGCAGTTCTTTACACGAACCAATGCGCCGGACACCTATTATCATACCCCGTTCAAAGGCACTTAAATAGTTTGTCTTGCCTAGTGCTGTGGCGGTAATGAAATGTTGTCAGACGGTTATTGTCATGCAAAAGACTGCCGGTCTCACGGTAGTTGACAGTTCATTAACATAAACAAGTTGATGTGTGTCTTCGGAACATCCAAATTTAAAAAGTCTAATAAATCAATTTATTTTACACCATCACAATAAATCCATTATTTATTTTAGTAAAAAAACACTATGATCTGAGTAAAAAGTATTCCAGAAGAACAGAATCTGAGTTGCTCTACTGTATGTTATGTGGCTATGCTCCATGCCATAGGCTGTAGGCTTGTTCATTTAACTGACAAGATATGCTTAGAAGTCCCATACCATTATTGTATATATGATTTAATAGTTAGAAGAATAGAATTTAACTGAATAAAATAGAAAGGATATTTTTCCCATTCCAGAGTGAGTGTGCATATGAAGTGGCTATGTTGAGTGTAAAAGTGAACATTTGAAACAGGTCCTATTCATTAGATTTAGAGTTACTTGGCAACTTTAGCTGTGAATGGTACAAACCTTAGAATGTCATAGAAATCAAAACATATATTGGCTGCATGTATCGAATATAGGCTATTGATGACCTGAGAAAGTCAAAAAAAATCAAGCTTGTGCTCCATTCCTTACCTCAGGCTGTTCTCTCATCAAGTCATCATATTTTCACCCAGCAGACGATTCTCAATTGAAACTTGTCTTTACTGAGATGTCAAATTAGTTTAGATTTAGAATGTCCCATTATCAAAAGGGCAGGAACAGGAACAGGGGAAAAATACATGTAATCCATATGCACTCCAATAGTGAATGGAGGCTGCGCACTCGCAACGTTTAGTCTTTCAATGATGCCAGAAAACCTACTTGGGTTTTATAGCAGAGCTGTGCTTCATGTGATATTCTGACAAACTCTGTATGCCGTGGCCTCTCTAACCCCGTTCCTGCAGCTACCCAGTGCTTACATTTGGGAAACCAAGTGAAAACTCTTCAGGAACATCGATAGTAACATGTTTTCGCAACAAAACATATTTCACTAAATTGTTGACAGCCCCTCTGCACGCTTGAGAAAGGAATGAAGGAGAGAGAGGAGGAGATGGAAACGCACGGTGGTGAGATATTCTGTATAGCTAAAGGTAATGTCATCCAATTAATTAGGAAAAAACAATCAATATTATTAGGCTATTCCAAATCATACAAAAATGCACTATAATCATAAACTAGTTGTAAGCCGCCCTTCACAATCAATGAACCAACAGCATCACTTAAGGCTTATGTGTTCTCTACCAGACTCATGGATAGAAATGTTGGAGTGTAGCATAACGTAACCAGTACATACAGTATGCATAATGATACAGTCCACACTCAAAGGCCATTACTCTAATGTGTATCATTTTGGAGTATAGAAGAGCCCATTAATACCAAAGATCTTATATCAGTTTGTTTGATGTGTTTCTGCCATGTGTAATATGTGGTGGGCTATATATTGTATAACAGCACAATCATCATTTTCATTCCGTTTAATTCAGGTTTGGGCTCATAAACCTCAGATTCAGATTATACATATTAATAATATCTATGCATATGCATAAACTCTAATAAGCATATGGGTGTTCTGAATTGATCATCACCTTATAAAGCATTGTACATTTCGTTGCAATAGGCTATGAAATAACATCCACAACGACCATGTTTTACACTCAGTTTCAACCTGCTTTTGCACTTCTTTCTTCAAATTGATTATCATGAGGCTGTTTTGATGACCAGTGTTTGATTAGATTTTTCCATTGCATTTGCATTGATGTCAGAGTGGTTAGAGGGACAGTAGAGCCCTGAGTACCAGGTCATTAAGACCTGATAATAGAGCCCTGAGTACCAGGCCATTAGGACCTGATGGAGGGATAATAGAGCCCTGAGTACCAGGTCATTAAGACCTGACGGAGAGACAGTAGATCCCTGAGTACCAGGCCATTAGGACCTGATGGAGGGATAATAGAGCCCTGAGTACCAGACATTAGGACCTGTTGGAGGGACAGTAGATCCCTGAGTACCAGGCCATTAGGACCTGATGGAGGGACATTAGAGCCCTGAGTACCAGACCATTAGGACCTGATGGAGGGACAGTAGATCCCTGAGTACCAGGAAATTAGGGCCTGATGGAGGGACAGTAGAGCCCTGAGTACCAGACCATTAGGACCTGATGGAGGGACATTAGAGCCCTGAGTACCAGACCATTAGGACCTGTTGGAGGGACAGTAGATCCCTGAGTACCAGGAAATTAGGGCCTGATGGAGGGACAGTAGAGCCCTGAGTACCAGGCCATTAGGACCTGATGGAGGGACAGTAGAGCCCTGAGTACCAGGCCATTAGGACCTGATGGAGGGACAGTAGAGCCCTGAGTACCAGGCCATGAGGACCTGATGGAGGGACAGTAGAGCCCTGAGTACCAGGCCATTAGGACCTGATGGAGGGACAGTAGATCCCTGAGTACCAGGCCATTAGGACCAGTTGGAGGGACATTAGAGCCCTGAGTTCCAGACCATTAGGAGCTGATGGTCATTAGGGTAATAATGACACATGTCCTGAGGGCATAAAAGGAAATGAACACCTTCCTTCATAGGATAGGTTGATACTACCCATGTAGTAAGTTGCCGAAACCTAGCAATGTTACATTGAGCTGGTTGAATGGAATATGAATGACAGTCATCCAACATACTGTAACAGACATAAGGTCATGCATATTAAAAAAAATAATCCTCCCTCATCTTAAACGAAACCAACCACCACTGGAACCAAAGTGTTGGTCAGTGTTTCCCAGGGGACCCTAACTACATTCGATATATGTTATATTTAGACAAAGATATAAAGAATATAGGCTCTCTAATTCATACCGTTGGACAAACAACACCCTGACTTACAGCACCACCACTGCTGGCTAGTAGCAATCTGTATTAGAGATCCTATTTGCTCTGCCCTAGCTCAGTACATTAGCTAAATGGCTTTTAACTAGTTAGCGATTAGCATTCATTTAGGCATATGCCAGCTTCCTAAGACTAACTGACTAGTGCTTTGCAGAGAGCAAGACACACAAACAAATAGTACAGAACAGAAAACACATGGATTCATATCAAGAAGCAACGTGGAAAGCGGTATCCTTCTTGTTTTGGAAGAATCTGTTGAGTGCATGCTGAGAGAATGTAAACAGCGAGGAAACACAGAGTTTCTAAACCCAGAGGCCCAACATCACAGTTTGGGGTTTTCTCGAAATCTAAAGGCAAAACCTAATTTGATAAACTGATATGTTTTCATTTTCATAAAAAACAACTGTATATCGAAGAATTGCCTTTGATTTGATGACCTGCACATGCGAAGATCGACACAACCATTAGACCCGATGACATGTTTCTGCACATGAGCTAAGCTTGATAATGTCACCACGACATCACCTACAAGGACGATCTGGGATTTCTAATGGAGAAGCCGTTTCTAGGCCTCTTTATTTCCACTCTCTTTGGAAGAACTGTGCTGCCTGCTTGAGTGACAGGGGTTGGGGTTTGGTGTGCTGGAAGCAAGCATCCGTGGGAGGGAGAGGCAGGCATTTTTGGCAGTGCACAAGGGGGGAGAGAGAGTGTGAGAGGCTTGCTCATGCCAGCAGCCGGGCACAGTGGCAGGGACAACACTTTTATTATAGGAGTCATGAGGATAATGCACTTTACTGTTTGACAAATTCATGGTTTTATTTTCACAAAATCAAAATACGTTTTGATTGAGGTGACCAGGTAGAATGAGCAGATCGCACCAGTGTGACTAGTAATACATTTAACTCGTACAGCTAAGGTCAAAGGGTCGCAAAATGTGAGTAAATGGTCACAGTCTGGAGCCCTGTAAGGGACACAGAAACAGAGAGGATGAAGGATGAAGAGAGAGCCTGACCATTCCACCGGAACGGTTTCCAACAGGACTGTGAGGTTTGTGCAGAACTGGGACACCTATTCTCTGGGGTAAGACTATGAGGAGCAGCCAGCCAGCCAGCCAGGTGATGACACTGTTTCAATCTGAACAATGGCATCTCCCTGTTTGCAGAGGCCTATGTTAGAACCCCCAGGATGGGGAAAGAGAGCAAAGAAGGTCTTCTTACCTTCACAGAGTCCAGCAAACTCTTGGGGAAGAATCTTCGTAAACCCACATCTTTTCTGCAGAGGACAGAGCAGAAAGAGTACTGCATTACATCATTGATCAACAAGAATGTGTGCTCATTTCACCAAAACGAGGTCAGCAGCAGGTGAAATTGAATTAATCTGTAACCAGAGTAGTGTTTTTAAAGAATTTTAATCAAATCAAAAACATATTTTTTACATTTTCATTGTCACTGACTCTGTATCAAGCCTGGCATGTGAAAACACTACTTCTAATTATTTTTTAAATGGAGAGTTATTTAAAAAGAGATTGTCTTTAAAACAGCATAATTCCCTCTTAAAGCACCACTGTTTTCAGTTGGCTCCAGATAGAGCACCTGTCAGCTGGTAGATGGCAACAGGACTGAGGCCATTTCCATAGCTAGCTACTGTGTAGTCAACGCCACACACTCCACACCCCTCCATAGCCTTATCATTTGGTTAAGATCCAGCCAGCGGTCTCTCTGTATAGGCCAAGTACACAGTCTGGCCTATATATATAACATCACCATTTACCCAGGCAGTTTGGCTTTCTAATATCCCCGTGTGGTGGAGTGGTGTTGTTCTGGCTCTGCAACACACAGTCAGTCAGAAAATACATACTAACGCAAATATGTCCAGATCAAACAAATCATTTGCTTTGGGAACATAAAGTCACCAAGGGCCTTTCACCTCCTCCTCCTCCACCGTGCTCCAATGAGGAACATAAAGTCACCAACGGCCTTTCACCTCCTCCACCACCACCGTACTCCAATGAGGAACATAAAGTCACCAAGGGCCTTTCACCTCCTCCTCCTCCTCCACCGTGCTCCAATGAGGAACATAAAGTCACCAACGGCCTTTCACCTCCTCCTCCTCCACCGTGCTCCAATGAGGAACATAAAGTCACCAAGGGCCTTTCACCTCCTCCACCACCACCATGCTCCAATGAGGAACATAAAGTCACCAATGACCTTTCACCTCCTCCACCACCACCGTACTCCAATGAGGAACATAAAGTCACCAACGACCTTTCACCTCCTCCACCACCGTGCTCCAATGAGGAACATAAAGTCACCAACGACCTTTCACCTCCTCCTCCACCACCGTGCTCCAATGAGGAACATAAAGTCACCAACGACCTTTCACCTCCACCACCACCGTGCTCCAATGAGGAACATAAAGTCACCAACGACCTTTCACCTCCACCACCACCGTGCTCCAATGAGGAACATAAAGTCACCAACGACCTTTCACCTCCTCCTCCACCACCGTGCTCCAATGAGGAACATAAAGTCACCAACGACCTTTCACCTCCTCCACCACCGTGCTCCAATGAGGAACATAAAGTCACCAACGACCTTTCACCTCCTCCTCCACCACCGTGCTCCAATGAGGAACATAAGGTCACCAACGACCTTTCACCTCCACCACCACCGTGCTCCAATGAGGAACATAAAGTCACCAACGACCTTTCACCTCCTCCTCCACCACCGTGCTCCAATGAGGAACATAAAGTCACCAACAACCTTTCACCTCCTCCACAACCACCGTGCTCCAATGAGGAACATAAAGTCACCAACGACCTTTCACCTCCTCCTCCACCACCGTGCTCCAATGAGGAACATAAAGTCACCAAGGGCCTTTCACCTCCTCCACAACCCCCGTGCTCCAATGAGGAACATAAAGTCACCAACGGCCTTTCACCTCCTCCACCACCGTGCTCCAATGAGGAACATAAAGTCACCAACGGCCTTTCACCTCTTCCACAACCCCCGTGCTCCAATGAGGAACATAAAGTCACCAAGGGCCTTTCACCTCCTCCACAACCCCCGTGCTCCAATGAGGAATATAAAGTCACCAACGGCCTTTCACCTCCTCCACCACCGTGCTCCAATGAGGAACATAAAGTCACCAACGGCCTTTCACCTCTTCCACAACCCCCGTGCTCCAATGAGGAACATAAAGTCACCACGGGCCTTTCACCTCCTCCACCACCGTGCTCCAATGAGGAACATAAAGTCACCAAGGGCCTTTCACCTCCTCCTCCACCACCGTGCTCCAATGAGGAACATAAAGTCACAACGGGCCTTTCACCTCCTCCACCACCGTGCTCCAATGAGGAACATAAAACTAGCTCCTGATATAGGCTAGCACGGTATTCCCTATAGTGCCTTACATAGTGAGACAAAAGTAGCACACTATGTAAGGAACAGTGTGCCACTTGGGACGTACAGTAGCCATAGCCTACACGCTGTGGCTGATAGATGCAATCTGAAGATTTGACCTAGTTGTTGTGAATAGGCCAGAGACAGGATTCTGTCGTAACCGGTGGTGACCGTGTGAAGCTGCTCAGTTAAATTGGAACTAATAGCGTTTTAACTGCTTTGCAGATATGAAACAAACAGACAATCATAATATCACTCAACATCATCACATTCACAGTTTATACTACAAAATACATTTCATAAGAGGTTTTAAAAATAGGTTCTACTTGACTCAGCGTTCCATGGCATACATTAAGGCATTGTTGGCAGAATAGATTAATGCAGTTCAATGCAAGATTAATATAATTCACCAATACATTTCAGAAAATATTGCTATCAGGTTGTAAATCACAGCTGGCCTGGTACATTGTTTGCTGCTTCCATTCGGGATGCACTGACTTTCCCCCTCATATCGTTTTTTATTCTTCCTTGGGGTGTATATGAAGAGATTTTAATAAGATGTCATGTTGCTAAAATGCTGTCAGTTCCACTTTATTTTATTTATTTAACCTTTATTTTACTAGGCAAGTCAGTTAGGAACTAATTCTTATTTACAATGACGGCCTACACCAGCCAAACCCTAACACGGATGACGCTGGGTCAATTGTGCTCCACCCTACAGGACTCCCAATCACGGTCGGATGTGATACAGCCTGGAATCGAACCAGGGTGTCTGTAGTGACAACTCTAGCACTGAGATGCAGGAGAGAGGACACACACGATGAAAGGCTCAGCACAGCACAGGCTCATAGAGGTGAATTGTAGGATCTCTGTTCATAGATAGTGTTAAGATAATTATGTGTATGTTGTTACTACAGAAATACATAATTTCTAAAAGTCCAATGCAGCCATTTTTTAAAATCTCAATATAAATCATTTGTATGTAACAATTAAGTGCTGGAATTGTTTTCAACTAAAATTGTCAAAAATAAACAAAAATATCTTCTTCGCAAATAGCAATTTCTCAAGCAAGAATTTTGCTAGGACTGTCTTTGAGTGGTCTGAGTGTGGAGGGGGAAACTGAAAACAAGCAGTTATGGGCAGAGAGGTTTGGAACTCTCTTTCTTATTGGTCTATTAACTAATTTACCGCCTGGTGATGTCAGCAGGCAGGTCAAAACTCCATCCCACCAAAACAGGCTGAAATTGCAGTCTTTTCAAACAGCTCTTACACTAAAAGGACATTATCATCATTTTCACAACTTCACAGTATTATTCCAGCCTCATAGTGTGAAAATATATATAAAACACAAGTAAAATCTAGTTTTTGACTGCACTAGGTCTTTAAGTAAAATAATCACTTACTCTAATAATTCATAATTTGATTTCTTATCCAGGGCATTTCCTCGCATTTCCCTAAAAAATCTCCTGTAACAGAAAACAAAAGATAATAAACAATTTGTGAGTTGTCAAAATGTTTATCTAATTATGGAATATTGGACGAGTACATGAATTCACTGTTTATAAGATATCAAATATCAAGTATTTAAAATAGAACTCACCTGATTTCAAGGCAGCCCAATTTAAGTGCAATGTCTTGGTCGACTCGATCAGCTACCTCCAACATGTAGTCACTCTTGACCTGAGAAACATCATCACAGTCATTCTCCATGACAACATGTTGTCCCGCTTGACCTGAGAAACATCATCACAGTCATTCTCCATGTAGTCACTCTTGACCTGAGAAACATCATCACAGTCATTCTCCATGTAGTCACTCTTGACCTGAGAAACATCATCACAGTCATTCTCCATGACAACATGTAGTCACTCTTGACCTGAGAAACATCATCACAGTCATTCTCCATGTAGTCACTCTTGACCTGAGAAACATCATCACAGTCATTCTCCATGTAGTCACTCTTGACCTGAGAAACATCATCACAGTCATTCTCCATGACAACATGTAGTCACTCTTGACCTGAGAAACATCATCACAGTCATTCTCCATGTAGTCACTCTTGACCTGAGAAACATCATCACAGTCATTCTCCATGTAGTCACTCTTGAACTGAGAAACATCATCACAGTCATTCTCCATGACAACATGTAGTCATTCTTGACCTGAGAAACATCATCACAGTCATTCTCCATGACAACATGTAGTCACTTTTGACCTGAGAAACATCATCACAGTCATTCTCTATGACAAAGAGAACTACTAAAGTAGTGACAGGTAGTGTAGAGAGCATTGTGAATCTATTGTAAGACAGCAACAGGTAGATGGAAAGAGGTCCTCAGTTACTTGTGGATGTCATCAGATGCTCAGCTGGTAAAGCAATGCCAGGATAGCGGGTTCGATTCCCTGGACCACCCATGCGTAAGTCGCTTTGGATAAAATCGTCTCCTAAATGGCATATATTATATGATTATATTATGAATTAGTTAGTCTGACTGAGCTGCAGCTGATGGGTCCAGCTCACATGGACTTTAATGAGCCACGAGACTTGAGGCTACCTCAGATCTCTAAGAGAGAAAACACCAAAGCTTGTATTTAACAGCAGCAGGTGGCCGTCCTATCACCTCTGACCAGAACACCAGCCATCAATGTCTATTCATTTCTAGGTGGTTCTATATGTTGAATCGCTGCCGTTCCTAACACCCAGCAGGTGGCCGTCCTATCACCTCTGACCAGAACACCAGCCATCAATGTCTATTCATTTCTAGGTGGTTCTATATGTTGAATCGCTGCCGTTCCTAACACCCAGCAGGGGATGGCTGCCGTTCGTATCACCAGCAGGGGATGGCTGCCATTCATATCACCCAGCAGGGGATGGCTGCCGTTCGTATCACCCAGCAGGGGATGGCTGCCGTTCGTATCACCCAGCAGGGGATGGCTGCCATTCATATCACCCAGCAGGGGATGGCTGCCATTTGTATCACCCAGCAGGGGATGGCTGCCGTTCGTATCACCCAGCAGGGGATGGCTGCAGTTAGTATCACCCAGCAGGTGATGGCTGCCGTTCGTATCACCCAGCAGGGGATGGCTGCCGTTCGTATCACCCAGCAGGTGATGGCTGCCGTTCGTATCACCCAGCAGGGGATGGCTGCCGTTCCTAACACCCAACAGGTGATGGCTGCCGTTCGTATCACCCAGCAGGGGATGGCTGCCGTTCGTATCACTCAGCAGGGGATGGCTGTCGTTCCTAACACCCAGCAGGGGATGGCTGCAGTTCGTTTCACCCAGCAGGGGATGGCTGCCGTTCGTATCACCCAGCAGGGGATGGCTGCCGTTTGTATCACCCAGCCGGTGAGGGCTGCCATTCATATCACCCAGCAGGTGATGCTACCAGACTGTAGCCACACACAGCTTTTAGCTGTTGGGACTTTCTGGTGGGTTTATTCTCTAGGAACCTCTGGCCAGCAGCCCAGACAGCAATATAACACACTCTCAGTCACACCGTACCACCCCAGCAGGGCCGTTTCAATGTCACCAAAAGCTATTTAACAGAGTTTATATAGCCTTCAGCCATTTTAAGTACAGCCAGCTGACTTTGTCACACATTGTCCTCTACCTGTTGTGAAACAAATCATAATACACAACAGTGTATTTCTCTGATAAACAGAGAGGGAAGAACACTGAATGGTTTCTGTCCACACCTGCCAGTCCCAACTCAATATGAATATGGTTTCTGTCCACACCTGACAGTCATAACTCAATCTGAATATGGTTTCTGTCCACACCTGACAGTTCCAACTCAATCTGAATATGGTTTCTGTCCACACCTGACAGTCCCAACTCAATATGAATATGGTTTCTGTCCACACCTGACAGTCATAACTCAATCTGAATATGGTTTCTGTCCACACCTGACAGTCCCAACTCAATCTGAATATGGTTTCTGTCCTCACCTGACAGTCATAACTCAATCTGAATATGGTTTCTGTCCACACCTGACAGTCATAACTCAATCTGAATATGGTTTCTGTCGTCACCTGACAGTCATAACTCAATCTGAATATGGTTTCTGTCCACACCTGACAGTCCCAACTCAATCTGAATATGGTTTCTGTCCACACCTGACAGTTCCAACTCAATCTGAATATGGTTTCTGTCCACACCTGACAGTCCTAACTCAATCTGAATATGGTTTCTGTCCACACCTGACAGTCCCAACTCAATCTGAATATGGTTTCTGTCCACACCTGACAGTCCCAACTCAATCTGAATATGGTTTCTGTCCACACCTGACAGTCCCAACTCAATATGAATATGGTTTCTGTCCACACCTGACAGTCCCAACTCAATCTGAATATGGTTTCTGTCCACACCTGACAGTCCCAACTCAATCTGAATATGGTTTCTGTCCTCACCTGACAGTCATAACTCAATCTGAATATGGTTTCTGTCCTCACCTGACAGTCCCAACTCAATCTGAATATGGTTTCTGTCCTCACCTGACAGTCCCAACTCAATCTGAATATGGTTTCTGTCCTCACCTGACAGTCATAACTCAATCTGAATATGGTTTCTGTCCTCACCTGACAGTCCCAACTCAATCTGAATATGGTTTCTGTCGTCACCTGACAGTCCCAACTCAATCTGAATATGGTTTCTGTCCACACCTGACAGTCATAACTCAATCTGAATATGGTTTCTGTCCACACCTGACAGTCCCAACTCAATCTGAATATGGTTTCTGTCCACACCTGACAGTTCCAACTCAATCTGAATATGGTTTCTGTCCACACCTGACAGTCATAACTCAATCTGAATATGGTTTCTGTCCACACCTGCCAGTCCCAACTCAATCTGAATATGGTTTCTGTCCACACCTGACAGTCCCAACTCAATCTGAATATGGTTTCTGTCCACACCTGACAGTCATAACTCAATCTGAATATGGTTTCTGTCCACACCTGACAGTCATAACTCAATCTGAATATGGTTTCTGTCCACACCTGACAGTCATAACTCAATCTGAATATGGTTTCTGTCCTCACCTGACAGTCCCAACTCAATCTGAATATGGTTTCTGTCCACACCTGACAGTCATAACTCAATCTGAATATGGTTTATGTCCTCACCTGCCAGTCCCAACTCAATCTGAATATGGTTTATGTCCACACCTGACAGTCCCAACTCAATCTGAATATGGTTTCTGTCCACACCTGACAGTTCCAACTCAATCTGAATATGGTTTCTGTCCACACCTGACAGTCATAACTCAATCTGAATATGGTTTCTGTCCACACCTGACAGTCATAACTCAATCTGAATATGGTTTCTGTCCACACCTGACAGTCATAACTCAATCTGAATATGGTTTCTGTCCACACCTGACAGTCCCAACTCAATCTGAATATGGTTTCTGTCCACACCTGACAGTCATAACTCAATCTGAATATGGTTTTTGTCCACACCTGACAGTCCCAACTCAATCTGAATATGGTTTCTGTCCACACCTGACAGTCATAACTCAATCTGAATATGGTTTCTGTCCACACCTGACAGTCCTAACTCAATCTGAATATGGTTTCTGTCCACACCTGACAGTCCTAACTCAATCTGAATATGGTTTCTGTCCACACCTGACAGTCCCAACTCAATCTGAATATGGTTTCTTTCCTCACCTGATGGTAGAAGTAGTTCAGTGTAGGTTTATCTTCTGAAAAATGGTTCAAGAATCCTTTTGGCAAGTAGCGTATCCGTAGCTCATACCTGTGGAGAAAGAAATGCCATACGGTTAGCTCGATGCAAACGAGGACGAAGGACAACTCAGAAACAAGGTTCCAAAGGAACACATTGAAACAGAAGAGTTAGGACAGACAGAATGCTGTTTTGATATCTAACAACCTCTGTGTGTTATTATACAGCGCTGTGAATGTGGAAGCTGTATGGTACAAGTCAGCACGTTGTCATTATTCTGTACTTTCCCAGTGGATCCTTTCATATGGAACTTATCAAAGAGATCAGTGAGACTGAGGCTGCGTCCCAAATGGCACCCTATTACCTACATAGTGCACTACGTTTGACCAGAACCTTATGGGCCCTGGTCAAAAGTAGTGCCCTATATAGGCATAGACATCATCGAGACATCATCATCATTACCTTTGGCAGGGAGAGACCTCAATGATCATTCCTGGAATAACTATAACATCCAGCCACAGCTTTCTGATCAACCTACAAGGTGAAATAAACTACTGAACTGCTTGAAATAGCTGCTTGTTCAAACTCTGTTCTAAGCCTGTTCCTTGTAATTACAAAGTCTCTGGCTAGAGAAAAGCTTTCCTGGCTCTGTCAGATCAGATGGTATTTGTAGTTCTGGTGTTTTCTACTCAGCTGTGATCTACACCAGAGAGAGATAATAGAACAGCAGCCAGTGGAAGGTACATGACTCAGTACATTGAGATTCTATGTGTAAAAGGCAAGTCATTAATTTGATGTCTGTACGAATGGCTTGAGGACAGTGTCATGGGTATTGAATGAGTATTTTAGAGTGTCTGCTGGTCTGTCAACACTTCCATTGAACCAGTGTTCTAGAATGTTTCTTCGATGAACATGCTATTGATACGACTGCGAGAGCCAATGTTCAAGATAAATTTCCCTTTGACAATGAGGTCAATTAGGATCATTTTCTCCTAATGTATCAATCGCTTGCTTTTATTGTGCAACCTACGTACCATTCACCAGCTCAACAACAGAGACACAGAAAGACAAGCAGTAACAGGCTCCATGGCATGAAAGCATTGAGACGAGGTCAACCCCCCCCTCCCCCCCACACACACACACAGATATCCATCCATTATCCATTCTTCCTTTCAACGGCCTTGTACAGCCTGGTGAGGAATGCAAGGCTAATGAGACACATAGCATGTGATCTGACACTGGATGTGTCCCAAATGGTCACCCTGTTTCCTATATAGCCCCTACAGGCCCTGGTCAAAAGTAGTGCACTTTAAAGGTAACATGGAACCATTTGGGATGCAGGCATTGAAAGGCTCTAAACAACAGAAATGTAACAAATGGACACTGCAATAGGTCTACTTCCTGTGTTAAACAACTACAGCATCTGAATGGACACTGCAATAGGTCTACTTCCTGTGTTAAACAACTACAGCATCTGAATGGACACTGCAATAGGTCTACTTCCTGTGTTAAACAACTACAGCATCTGAATGGACACTGCAATAGGTCTACTTCCTGTGTTAAACAACTACAGCATCTGAATGGTGTTTGATTTTTGCTATTACTGACGATACAGGGCTTATTCTATCGCCAGAAGGAATTAAGGCTGAATAAAGAGACTATTTCATAATGAATGAGCAGCACTAACAACAGCACACAGTCACTGAGTATCCCCTGAGCTAACTTCAGCAGAGAACCACTAACAACAGCACACAGTCACTGAGTATCCCCTGAGCTAACTTCAGCAGAGAACCACTAACAACAGCACACAGTCACTGAGTATCCCCTGAGCTAACTTCAGCAGAGAACCACTAACAACAGCACACAGTCACTGAGTATCCCCTGAGCTAACTTCAGCAGAGAACCACTAACAACAGCACACAGTCACTGAGTATCCCCTGAGCTAACTTCAGCAGAGAACCACTAACAACAGCACACAGTCACTGAGTATCCCTGAGCTAACTTCAGCAGAGAACCACTAACAACAGCACACAGTCACTGAGTATCCCCTGAGCTAACTTCAGCAGAGAACCACTAACAACAGCACACAGTCACTGAGTATCCCCTGAGCTAACTTCAGCAGAGAACCACTAACAACAGCACACAGTCACTGAGTATCCCCTGAGCTAACTTCAGCAGAGAACCACTAACAACAGCACACAGTCACTTCATTTCCTCTGTATTATTTATCTCCATTACTTCTGCACTGATGCCTGACTGAGACGAGGTGGGGACAGACAGAATGAGCTCTGCTGTGGTGGTTGTGGTCTACAGTATAAAGCATGCATTATCTCACTGTGTTCAATGGTAGCTCCTACCGTCCTATGCAAATACAATGCTGCTTAGGAACAGAACAGGTTCTTCCGCGAGGTAGAACGTATTGTATCATTGA
The DNA here is from genome assembly GCF_045791955.1 of Oncorhynchus clarkii lewisi. Classification (NCBI taxonomy): domain Eukaryota; kingdom Metazoa; phylum Chordata; class Actinopteri; order Salmoniformes; family Salmonidae; genus Oncorhynchus; species Oncorhynchus clarkii. Next base: position 8,654,234 of record NC_092149.1, on the reverse strand, counting down.
GTATTCTTAGAACATTCACATTCACAGAACAGTTACGTTCCATCTTGATTTGTGAGCAGCACAGTTGGGATTCATATAGAATTCTGAGGACAGGTGGCCAGGGTTTAAACTGAGTCATGAAACGCCTGCTGTCATGTTTTTATTCTTTGGGAACATCTATCTAGGCCTGCTACATTATTCAAATGTATTCTTCCAGCTGGACACATTTCAGAATTGAAGAGACGCATGCACACATGCACGCAAGCACACACACAAGCACACACACAAGCACACACAGACACAGAGTTATAATAAGGTGAGTGAGAAGCAACCTGCCCAGAGAACAGTAGTGTATGTTAGAGGAAGGCTGGATACAGTTCTAAATCTCGTCCTTTACCTCCCATGTCAACACACTGCCCTGTCTGGCCGTGAAGGAAGCAGAGGTGAGGGGGAGTACAGTCTGAAATATCACCCAAATAAAAGCTGTCTAGACATTGCTCTGCTATCTCTGATATGGCATTTCTCTCTCCATATCTTCACTCAGTCAGGAGTAGAAGGGAATCTATCAGCATTAGGCTCCAACATCAAACACTGAGATCACATCAACAGATAGTTCAGTCCTCTCTAATTACTCTCCTCCTCAACACTCTCAGTTGACTTTGTCAGTGAATCTCTCATTGTAGTCTAATTTCCCTTCCAATAACAGTGATGAGACCGGAGGAAGCCTGTATCTCAGCCTATAGAAGCCTAATTACACTGGAACGTCATATGAAGGGTTTTCAGCCTGCTTCTGAGGAACCATGATTTATGCAGGCAGATTGGAAGGAAATTCAAGGCCACTCGGCCCAACTAACAGGATGGCAACAATTGATTTTCGGTTCCGTTGCAACTCTGCCCAATTCCCCCATCAGTGGGTTTACATTTGAAAATACAAGGCACATAAAGTCCTGATTTCATCCCCTTACTACATTGATTAAATAACCAAGCGCCTTGCAATGACATAGACTGCACACATCTCCCTGGTAACAAGGTCACTTCTATCCGTGACATACTTTAGCCCCTTGGCTTTGCCACTGGTCTGAATCCATTAAAACAACCAAATTCGTTCCCATATTTTCTCTTCCAAAAAACAGGCCTAGGATATCTGCCATTTTAGCTAGTGAGCACTAGTTAGACAGTTTAAGCATGGTCAAGCATTTCAAGGGGCAAGGCTGTAGCCTGGATGGCTTACTCACATAATTGAGTTATGAATTAAGTTATGCAAAGCTCATAAGGTGCTGTACATGTGCTTATAATGCATTATGATGATGGTATTCATAGGAAGTGTTTGAATATTTATATTAAAGCAGAATTACATGGAGCCAATATGCATGCATACCTCATCCAAGATCGCATAGCAGTTCAGACGTCTTTTGTCCTCGTCTTGTCGTGTCCTGTATATATATATATTTACAACTTTTTTCACGTACATTTTATTTTTATTTTCCATCAACTCATCTTCTAAACACTCTCCTGCAACCAGCCTCACCAATTTATATTTATAAAAAAGTATTATTTACCTCAGATCTGCAATCCTTCAGGAAGCTAGCCAGAAACTCCAGGAGGCTGGCCAGAAACTAGCCAGAAGCTAGCCAGGAGCTAGCCCAGAAGCTAATCAGAAGCTAACCACGGTTTGTGGTCATCGGCTGTCCTTTAGTTCGAAAATCTATCGAAAATCTATCGCCAGTTTTGTACGGCGCAGCGCGGCTCGGAACGGAACATACCGGACCAATTTTTCTCTCCATGTCCCTGGATTTCAACTGCTCTCTGGACATTCATACCCGGATCTCACAGCTAGCTAGCTGCTATCCGTGTGACAGTCGGCTTTCGTCGATTCCGGAGCAAACATCGATTGTTCCGGTGCTAGCCAGCTCCGTCAATCACGCCTGAGTTCCATCATTCACTCCTGGGCTGCAGTCACCTATCCGGACCCGTTTCACTGCCTACGCGGAGCCCCACCGGGCCTTCACAACCGGACTGCCGACGTTATCTACCTGAAGGAGATCCGGCTGGCTCCTCTGTCGCGACGTTACCGGAACGCCCATCTGCGGCCCGCTAACCGTTAGCTGTCTTTCCGGCTGCTATCTGAATAGACAATCGGACAATTTATTTATTTGAATTATTATGTTTTCTTCTCGGGCCTCTATAACTATATCTATTGTTCTTATTTTTGTTGTTGTGTGATTTGGATTAATCCCCTCTACCACACGGAACCCCACTAATCTACTGACCGAACGCAAGAGGTGGCTAACAACAGACTCCAACCTATGCTAGCTTGCAATGACATCTCCTGGTTTCAATGATGTTTCTAGAGACAATATCTCTCTCTTCATCACTCAATACCTAGGTTTACCTCCACTGTATTTCCATCCTACCTTACCTTTGTCTGTACATTATACCTTGATGCTATTTTATCGCCGCCAGAAACCTCCTTTTACTCTCTGTTCCAGACGTTCTAGACGACCAATTCTTATTGCTTTTAGTCGCACCCTTATTCTACTCCTCCTATGTTCCTCTGGCGATGTAGAGGTGAATCCAGGCCCTGCAGTGCCTCGCTCCACTCCTATTCCCCAGGCGCTCTCTTTTGACGACTTCTGTAACCGTAATAGCCTTGGTTTCATGCATGTTAACATTAGAAGCCTCCTCCCTAAGTTTGTTCTATTCACTGCTTTAGCACACTCTGCCAACCCGGATGTTCTAGCTGTGTCTGAATCCTGGCTTAGGAAGACCACCAAAAATTCAGACATTTTAATTCCAAACTACAACATTTTCAGACAAGATAGAACTGCCAAAGGGGGCGGTGTTGCAATTTACTGCAAAGATAGCCTGCAGAGTTCTGTCCTACTATCCAGGTCTGTACCCAAACAATTTGAACTTCTACTTTTAAAAATCCACCTTTCTAAAAACAAGTCTCTCACCGTTGCCGCCTGCAATAGACCACCCTCTGCCCCCAGCTGTGCTCTGGACACCATATGTGAACTGATTGCCCCCCATCTATCTTCAGAGCTCGTGCTGCTAGGCGACCTAAACTGGAACATGCTTAACACCCCAGCCATCCTACAATCTAAACTTGATGCCCTCAATCTCACACAAAAAAATTTCAATAAGCATTTTTCTACTGCTGTCCATGCTTTCCACCTGGCTACTCCTACCCCTGTCAACAGCACTGCACCCCCAACAGCAACTCGCCCAAGCCTTCCCCATTTCTCCTTCTCCCAAATCCATTCAGCTGATGTTCTGAAAGAGCTGCAAAATCTGGACCCCTACAAATCAGCCGGGCTAGACAATCTGGACCCTTTCTTTCTAAAATTATCTGCCGAAATTGTTGCCACCCCTATTACTAGCCTGTTCAACCTCTCTTTCGTGTCGTCTGAGATTCCCAAAGATTGGAAAGCAGCTGCGGTCATCCCCCTCTTCAAAGGGGGGGACACTCTTGACCCAAACTGCTACAGACCTATATCTATCCTACCATGCCTTTCTAAGGTCTTCGAAAGCCAAGTCAACAAACAGATTACCGACCATTTTGAATCTCACCATACCTTCTCTGCTATGCAATCTGGTTTCAGAGCTGGTCATGGGTGCACCTCAGCCACGCTCAAGGTCCTAAACGATATCTTAACCGCCATCGATAAGAAACATTACTGTGCAGCCGTATTCATTGATCTGGCCAAGGCTTTCGACTCTGTCAATCACCACATCCTCATCGGCAGACTCAACAGCCTTGGTTTCTCAAATGATTGCCTCGCCTGGTTCACCAACTACTTCTCTGATAGAGTTCAGTGTGTCAAATCTGAGGGTCTGTTGTCCGGACCTCTGGCAGTCTCTATGGGGGTGCCACAGGGTTCAATTCTTGGACCGACTCTCTTCTCTGTATACATCAATGAGGTCGCTCTTGCTGCTGGTGAGTCTCTGATCCACCTCTACGCAGACGACACCATTCTGTATACTTCCGGCCCTTCTTTGGACACTGTGTTAACAACCCTCCAGGCAAGCTTCAATGCCATACAACTCTCCTTCCGTGGCCTCCAACTGCTCTTAAATACAAGTAAAACTAAATGCATGCTCTTCAACCGATCACTACCTGCACCTACCCGCCTGTCCAACATCACTACTCTGGACGGCTCTGACTTAGAATACGTGGACAACTACAAATACTTAGGTGTCTGGTTAGACTGTAAACTCTCCTTCCAGACCCATATCAAACATCTCCAATCCAAAGTTAAATCTAGAATTGGCTTCCTATTTCGCAACAAAGCATCCTTCACTCATGCTGCCAAACATACCCTTGTAAAACTGACCATCCTACCAATCCTCGACTTTGGCGATGTAATTTACAAAATAGCCTCCAATACCCTACTCAACAAACTGGATGCAGTCTATCACAGTGCAATCCGTTTTGTCACCAAAGCCCCATACACTACCCACCATTGCGACCTGTACGCTCTCGTTGGCTGGCCCTCGCTTCATACTCGTCGCCAAACCCACTGGCTCCATGTCATCTACAAGACCCTGCTAGGTAAAGTCCCCCCTTATCTCAGCTCGCTGGTCACCATAGCATCTCCCACCTGTAGCACACGCTCCAGCAGGTATATCTCTCTAGTCACCCCCAAAACCAATTCTTTCTTTGGCCGCCTCTCTTTCCAGTTCTCTGCTGCCAATGACTGGAACGAACTACAAAAATCTCTGAAACTGGAAACACTTATCTCCCTCACTAGCTTTAAGCACCAACTGTCAGAGCAGCTCACAGATTACTGCACCTGTACATAGCCCACATATAATTTAGCCCTATCAACTACCTCTTTCCCAACTGTATTTAATTTATTTATTTATTTTGCTCCTTTGCACCCCATTATTTTTATTTCTACTTTGCACATTCTTCCATTGCAAAACTACCATTCCAGTGTTTTACTTGCTATATTGTATTTACCTTGCCACCAAGGCCTTTTTTTGCCTTTACCTCAATTCTCACCTCATTTGCTCACATTGTATATAGACTTGTTTATACTTTATTATTGACTGTATGTTTGTTTTACTCCATGTGTAACTCTGTGTTGTTGTATCTGTCGAACTGCTTTGCTTTATCTTGGCCAGGTCGCAATTGTAAATGAGAACTTGTTCTCAACTTGCCTACCTGGTTAAATAAAGGTAAAATAAAAAATAAAAAAAATAAAGGCGGCAGCGTCAAGGCTTTTAAGGTGACAGAGCAGTGTAGATATGGCTTTATACAGTATTTCAACGTGTCTATGTAGCCTGCTCCCAGATCAGTTTGTGCTGTTTTGCCAAAGCAACAATGACAATAGGAGTTGGTCAAACAGCACACACGGACAGAACTGGGACCAGGGATCAGCAGTGTAAATATAGCTTCATACAGTATGTCTCTGTCCTAGTTCTTACCTCCACTCGTCCTGAGGGTGGAGCAGCTCGTACCTCTCCCTGACGCGGGACACCCCCATGTCGGGGTGCAGCCAGTGGATGTTCCCTGAGCGCAGGTGGCTGAGACGCAGGCCCAGACAGGAAACACACTTCACCTTGTGGATGTCTGCTATCTTCTGGATGATACCCTGTCAGGGGACACACGTGTAGACACACACTTAGGCTATAGAGTCACTCTGAAATGAATTTTAGTCAATGTCAATGGACAGACGTGTAGACAGTATACACACTGAGGTTAGAGGAGGAATCACTCAGAGATGAGATTCAAATCAACAACACGTCAGTCATAATCCCTAAAAGATCAGTATGGCTGTGTTCCAAATGGCACCCTATTCCCTTTGCGGACGAAGAGTTTGATTGACAGTAATCGACAGTAATGAACTGTCCTACAGATTGTAGTTTGTGATTCAGAGGGCAGGAGATATAGATAAATGAATAGCAGTCATAGTGACATATTGGTAGTGTGACAGACAGCAGTGGGGAGGGCCTTCCTTGACCCATCCATCCCTGTAGTCCAGGAGAACCATCTATTCACCCATCCATCCCTGTAGTCCAGGAGAACCATCTATTCACCCATCCATCCCTGTAGTCCAGGAGAACCATCTATTCACCCATCCATCCCTGTAGTCCAGGAGAACCATCTATTCACCCATCCATCCCTGTAGTCCAGGGGTGACATCTATTCACCCATCCATCCCAGTAGTCCAGGGGTGACATCTATTCACCCATCCATCCCTGTAGTCCAGGAGAACCATCTATTCACCCATCCATCCCTGTAGTCCAGGAGAACCATCTATTCACCCATCCATCGCTGTAGTCCAGAGGTGACATCTATTCACCCATCCATCCCTGTAGTCCAGGGTTGACATCTATTCACCCATCTATCCCTGTAGTCCAGGAGAACCATCTATTCACCCATCCATCTCTGTAGTCCAGGAGAACCATCTATTCAACCATCCATCCCTGTAGTCCAGGGGTGACATGAGGACTCCAGGGGAACCATCTATCTATAACAGTAGATAGAATAGAAAGAACAGCTTGGCAGAGTTACACTGAATGATAGATCGTCCTCTCTCTCTCTTCCAGGAAGAGATTGTCATTGTGTGCAGAATCAAGGGAAGGGGAGCGGGGCGGGTTAAATAATCCATCATTGAAATGCCACTATGGGGCTTATGACACAATCTGAGAAGTGACACCCCTGCTTGGTTAAAATGATTAACGAGAAGACCTCCCCATCTCTTTCAGGGATGACATGTTCCATCACATCCCTCAACATCATCTGACATCACTACTTCAGGTATTGAAGTTAGAGGCCATTGAAGCATAAATTAGAAGCAGTCTACTTTGAAATGAAGCGCTTTGCCATTCCAGAGCCAGACACCTAACAGAAGAGATGTGGTAGCAAAGCCTTTTGGAATCTTTACCAATAAACACCTGTTTAACTAGCTATTCTTTTCACCTCCTAAACTCTCTTAGTCTTGTTTCATCTGAATAGAAGTCATTATTAAACCTAACGGGGATGGAAGACACTAAATGTAGAAATGTCAACCTCATAAATACCCGGGTTGTGTTCAGTAGGGAGAAAACGTTTTGAAACACTTTAAAATTGTGAAGTAGTCCGAGGTACTAAGTGAATTTGTCTAATAAGAAAACTTGTTTTCATTTTCTGTTACAAAACATTGTAGCTACAGTGGGACCTACTGAACGGCAGGTAGCCTAGCGGTTAAGAGCTTTGGGCCAGTAACCAAAAGGTTGCTGGATCGAATCCCTGAGCCGACTGGTTGAAGCATCTGCCGATGTGCCCTTGAGCAAGGCACTTAACCCGAATTGCTCCTGGAAGTCGCTCTGGATAAGAGTGTCTGCTAAATGACTAAAATGTAAATGTTAAAGGAACATCGCCCAGGTGATAGGGGGAGTTCTACAGTGAGACGCTCAAGGAAGGAACATCGCCCAGGTGACAGGGGGAGTTCTACAGTGAGACGCTCAAGGAAGGAACATCGCCCAGGTGACAGGGGGAGTTCTACAGTGAGACGCTCAAGGAAGGAACATCGCCCAGGTGACAGGGGGAGTTCTACAGTGAGACGCTCAAGGAAGGAACATCGCCCAGGTGATAGGGGGAGTTCTACAGTGAGACACTCAAGAAAGGAACATCGCCCAGGTGACAGGGGGAGTTCTACAGTGAGACGCTCAAGGAAGGAACATCGCCCAGGTGACAGGGGGAGTTCTACAGTGAGACGCTCAAGGAAGGAACATCGCCCAGGTGACAGGGGGAGTTCTACAGTGAGACGCTCAAGGAAGGAACATCGCCCAGGTGACAGGGGGACTTCTACAGTGAGACACTCAAGGAAGGAACATCGCCCAGGTGATAGGGGGACTTCTACAGTGAGACACTCAAGAAAGGAACATCGCCCAGGTGATAGGGGAACTTCTACAGTGAGACACTCAAGAAAGGAACATCGCCCAGGTGATAGGGGGACTTCTACAGTGAGACACTCAAGGAAGGAACATCGCCCAGGTGATAGGGGGACTTCTACAGTGAGACGCTCAAGGAAGGAACATCGCCCAGGTGATAGGGGGAGTTCTACAGTGAGACGCTCAAGGAAGGAACATCGCCCAGGTGATAGGGGGACTTCTACAGTGAGACGCTCAAGGAAGGAACATCGCCCAGGTGATAGGGGGAGTTCTACAGTGAGACACTCAAGGAAGGAACATCGCCCAGGTGATAGGGGGAGTTCTACAGTGAGACGCTCAAGGAAGGAACATCGCCCAGGTGACAGGGGGAGTTCTACAGTGAGACGCTCAAGTCCCACATGACTGTCTACATATGACACATTTCCATACAGTGTTTTAGCAAAAAGGCCCAAAATTCTCTGTTTCCATCTAAAGGCGCTAGCATGCCTCAGTTCAGCTGGTGGCTAGCCTGAAGTCATCTAGGCGAACTGAATGAGTGTCCTCGCATACTCCCTTAAAAAACATTTGCTTGAAAAACTAGAAAAAATACACAATAGTACTGTTTGTCCATTTAGAGAAGCCGTAGCCAGAGTACACTTCAGCAAAATAGTCAGAATTAATCTAAGATAACTCAAGAAATCTGTCATTCATTTGGACGTTTGTGCGGAGGAGATCTTGGTTGAGCAATTTTACATCTAACTAAGACGTTTGGTGCAGTATTTCTCAATTTAAAAAATTGCATGAAAGCAGGTCGTCTCTCATTGAATGACAACAAAGTCTTTATTGAACAATGCTTATTGTTGACCAATCACCAACAAAGTCTTTATTGAACAATGCCTACTGTTGACCAATCACCAACAAAGGGGCCTAGACTTCAGCTACTGACTTCGGCTTGCCTCAAGAAAGATGTGTGCAGCCGGAAAAACCCTTATCGAAATCCAAAACGAACTAAACGTCACAAAATGGCATCATAATATATTCACTAACTCTTCCTAACTGTTTTGTCTGGGAACCATTTGGAAGCCTTAAGCAGGCCGGCACCGTGTCCCACTGGGCCATGGCTCCGGCGGACTTGCTCTCACCTGGGAACAAAGCCAGGCCACTGGTACTTTTCAGCTGGCATTTACATAACATTGGCAAACTGTGGACTTTAACACCTTCTCACAAAGCACCTTCTCACAAGTCCTCAATGTCAGCCCTAGCTATGGAAACACAATTTCCCTAATATACCATTAGGGTGTATTTTTTTTATTTGACCTTTATTTCACTAGGCAAGTCAGTTAAGAACAAATTCTTATTTTCAATGACGGCCTAGGAACAGTGGGTTAACTGCCTGTTCAGGGGCAGAACTAGTGTAACACTGATGTTAAAGTTGAAAAGCAGCAATAGTGCACTTCTTTTGACCAGCGACTATAGGGCTGTATAGGGAACAGGGAGCCATTTGGGACACTCAGGGTGTTGATAGGTAACTGTCTGTCTGTCTAGTAGGTAGAGTAGATAGGTAACTGTCTGTCTGTCTGTCTGTCTGTCTGTCTGTCTGTCTAGTAGGTAGAGTTGATAGGTAACTGTCTGTCTGTCTGTCTGTCTGTCTGTCTGTCTGTCTAGTAGGTAGAGTAGATAGGTAACTGTCTATCTGTTGAGTAGGTAGAGTTGATAGGTAATTGTCTGTCTGTCTGTCTGTCTGTCTAGTT